>NW_026525417.1:342603-451201 GCF_943734705.1 Anopheles coustani | reverse complement strand
AAAGTACCATCCACAATGCTCCGGACTACTTTTTACGTTCGTCCCAGCAAAATTAAGCACCTTCTCTAATGCCCCAGACTACTGTTTACGTTCTTCCCAGCAAAATTAAGCACCTTCTCCAATGCTCCGGACTACTTTTTACGTTCTTCCCAGCAAAATTAAGCGCCTTTTCTAATGCTCCAGACTACTTTTTACATTCTTCCCAGCAAAATTAAGCACTTTCTCTAATGCTCCAGACTACTTTTTACGTTCTTCCAAGCAAAAGAAAGTACCATCCACAATGCTCCGGACTACTTTTTTACGTTCTTCCCAGCAAAATTAAGCACCTTCTCTAATGCTCCAGACTATTTTTTACGTTCTTCCCAGCAAAATTAAGCACCATCTCTAATGCTCCAGACTACTTTTTACGTTCTTCCAAGCAAAAGAAAGTACCATCCACAATGCTCCGGACTACTTTTTTACGTTCTTCCCAGCAAAATTAAGCACCTTCTCCAATGCTCTGGACTACTTTTTACGTTCTTCCCAGCAAAATTAAGCACCTTCTCTAATGCTCCAGACTACTTTTTACGTTCTTCCAAGCAAAAGAAAGTACCATCCACAATGCTCCGGACTACTTTTTACGTTCTTCCAAGCAAAAGAAAGTACCATCCGCAATGCTCCGGACTACTTTTTACGTTCTTCCCAGCAAAATTAAGCACCTTCTCTAATGCTCCAGACTACTTTTTACGTTCTTCCAAGCAAAAGAAAGTACCATCCGCAATGCTCCGGACTACTTTTTTACGTTCTTCCCAGCAAAATTAAGCGCCTTCTCTAATGCTCCAGACTACTTTTTACGTTCTTCCAAGCAAAAGAAAGTACCAACCGCAATGCTCCAGACTACTTTTTACGTTCTTCCAAGCAAAATTAAGCACCTTCTCCAATGCTCCGGACTACTTTTTACGTTCTTCCCAGCAAAATTAAGCACCTTCTCTAATGCTCCAGACTACTTTTTACGTTCTTCCAAGCAAAAGAAAGTACCAACCGCAATGCTCCGGACTACTTTTTACGTTCTTCCCAGCAAAATTAAGCGCCTTCTCTAATGCTCCAGACTACTTTTTACGTTCTTCCAAGCAAAAGAAAGTACCATCCGCAATGCTCCGGACTACTTTTTACGTTCTTCCCAGCAAAATTAAGCACCTTCTCTAATGCCCCAGACTACTGTTTACGTTCTTCCCAGCAAAATTAAGCACCTTCTCCAATGCTCCGGACTACTTTTTACGTTCTTCCCAGCAAAATTAAGCACCTTCTCTAATGCTCCAGACTACTTTTTACGTTCTTCCAAGCAAAAGAAAGTACCATCCACAATGCTCCGGACTACTTTTTACGTTCTTCCCAGCAAAATTAAGCACCTTCTCTAATGCCCCAGACTACTGTTTACGTTCTTCCCAGCAAAATTAAGCACCTTCTCCAATGCTCCGGACTACTTTTTACGTTCTTCCCAGCAAAATTAAGCACCTTCTCCAATGCTCCGGACTACTTTTTACGTTCTTCCCAGCAAAATTAAGCGCCTTCTCTAATGCTCCAGACTACTTTTTACGTTCTTCCAAGCAAAAGAAAGTACCATCCACAATGCTCCGGACTACTTTTTACGTTCTTCCCAGCAAAATTAAGCACCTTCTCTAATGCCCCAGACTACTGTTTACGTTCTTCCCAGCAAAATTAAGCACCTTCTCCAATGCTCCGGACTACTTTTTTACGTTCTTCCCAGCAAAATTAAGCACCTTCTCTAATGCTCCAGACTACTTTTTACATTCTTCCCAGCAAAATTAAGCACCTTCTCTAATGCTCCAGACTACTTTTTACGTTCTTCCAAGCAAAAGAAAGTACCAACCGCAATGCTCCGGACTACTTTTTACGTTCTTCCCAGCAAAATTAAGCACCTTCTCCAATGCTCCGGACTACTTTTTACGTTCTTCCCAGCAAAATTAAGCACTTTCTCTAATGCTCCAGACTACTTTTTACGTTCTTCCAAGCAAAAGAAAGTACCATCCACAATGCTCCGGACAACTTTTTACGTTCTTCCCAGCAAAATTAAGCACCTTCTCCAATGCTCCGGACTACTTTTTACGTTCTTCCAAGCAAAAGAAAGTACCATCCACAATGCTCCGGACTGCTTTTTACGTTCTTCCCAGCAAAATTAAGCACCTTCTCTAATGCTCCAGACTACTTTTTACGTTCTTCCCAGCAAAATTAAGCACCTTCTCTAATGCTCCAGACTACTTTTTACGTTCTTCCAAGCAAAAGAAAGTACCATCCGCAATGCTCCGGACTACTTTTAACGTTCTTCCCAGCAAAATTAAGCGCCTTCTCTAATGCTCCAGACTACTTTTTACGTTCTTCCAAGCAAAAGAAAGTACCATCCACAATGCTCCGGACTACTTTTTACGTTCTTCCCAGCAAAATTAAGCACCTTCTCTAATGCTCCAGACTACTTTTTACGTTCTTCCCAGCAAAATTAAGCACCTTCTCTAATGCTCCAGACTACTTTTTACGTTCTTCCAAGCAAAAGAAAGTACCATCCACAATGCTCCGGACTACTTTTTACGTTCTTCCCAGCAAAATTAAGCACCTTCTCTAATGCTCCAGACTACTTTTTACGTTCTTCCCAGCAAAATTAAGCACCATCTCTAATGCTCCAGACTACTTTTTACGTTCTTCCAAGCAAAAGAAAGTACCATCCGCAATGCTCCGGACTCTTTTTTACGTTCTTCCCAGCAAAATTAAGCACCTTCTTTAATGCTCCAGACTACTTTTTACGTTCTTCCTAGCAAAAGAAAGTACCATCCACAATGCTCCGGACTACTTTTTACGTTCTTCCCAGCAAAATTAAGCACCTTCTCCAATGCTCCAGACTACTTTTTACGTTCTTCCCAGCAAAATGAAGCACCTTCTCTAATGCTCCAGACTACTTTTTACGTTCTTCCAAGCAAAAGAAAGTACCATCCACAATGCTCCGGACTACTTTTTACGTTCTTCCCAGCAAAATTAAGCGCCTTCTCTAATGCTCCAGACTACTTTTTACGTTCTTCCAAGCAAAAGAAAGTACCATCCACAATGCTCCGGACTACTTTTTACGTTCTTCCCAGCAAAATTAAGCACCTTCTCTAATGCTCCAGACTATTTTTTACGTTCTTCCCAGCAAAATTAAGCACCATCTCTAATGCTCCAGACTACTTTTTACGTTCTTCCAAGCAAAAGAAAGTACCATCCACAATGCTCCGGACTACTTTTTACGTTCTTCCCAGCAAAATTAAGCACCTTCTCTAATGCTCCGGACTACTTTTTACGTTCTTCCCAGCAAAATTAAGCACCTTCTCTAATGCTCCAGACTACTTTTTACGTTCTTCCAAGCAAAAGAAAGTACCATCCACAATGCTCCGGACTACTTTTTACGTTCTTCCAAGCAAAAGAAAGTACCATCCGCAATGCTCCGGACTACTTTTTACGTTCTTCCCAGCAAAATTAAGCACCTTCTCTAATGCTCCAGACTACTTTTTACGTTCTTCCAAGCAAAAGAAAGTACCATCCGCAATGCTCCGGACTACTTTTTACGTTCTTCCCAGCAAAATTAAGCGCCTTCTCTAATGCTCCAGACTACTTTTTACGTTCTTCCAAGCAAAAGAAAGTACCATCCACAATGCTCCGGACTACTTTTTACGTTCTTCCCAGCAAAATTAAGCACCTTCTCTAATGCTCCAGACTACTTTTTACGTTCTTCCAAGCAAAAGAAAGTACCATCCACAATGCTCCGGACTACTTTTTACGTTCTTCCCAGCAAAATTAAGCACCTTCTCTAATGCTCCAGACTACTTTTTACGTTCTTCCAAGCAAAAGAAAGTACCATCCGCAATGCTCCGGACTACTTTTTACGTTCTTCCCAGCAAAATTAAGTACCTTCTCTAATGCTCCAGACTACTTTTTACGTTCTTCCCAGCAAAATTAAGTACCTTCTCTAATGCTCCAGACTACTTTTTACGTTCTTCCAAGCAAAAGAAAGTACCATCCACAATGCTCCGGACTCTTTTTTACGTTCTTCCCAGCAAAATTAAGCACCTTCTTTAATGCTCCAGACTACTTTTTACGTTCTTCCAAGCAAAAGAAAGTACCATCCACAATGCTCCGGACTACTTTTTACGTTCTTCCCAGCAAAATTAAGCACCTTCTCTAATGCTCCAGACTACTTTTTACGTTCTTCCCAGCAAAATTAAGCACCTTCTCTAATGCTCCAGACTACTTTTTACGTTCTTCCAAGCAAAAGAAAGTACCATCCGCAATGCTCCGGACTACTTTTTACGTTCTTCCCAGCAAAATTAAGTACCTTCTCTAATGCTCCAGACTACTTTTTACGTTCTTCCCAGCAAAATTAAGCACCTTCTCTAATGCTCCAGACTACTTTTTACGTTCTTCCAAGCAAAAGAAAGTACCATCCGCAATGCTCCGGACTACTTATTACGTTCTTCCCAGCAAAATTAAGCGCCTTCTCTAATGCTCCAGACTACTTTTTACGTTCTTCCCAGCAAAATTAAGCACCTTCTCTAATGCTCCAGACTACTTTTTACGTTCTTCCAAGCAAAATTAAGCACCTTCTTTAATGCTCCAGACTACTTTTTACGTTCTTCCAAGCAAAAGAAAGTACCATCCGCAATGCTCCGGACTACTTTTTACGTTCTTCCCAGCAAAATTATGCACCTTCTCTAATGCTCCAGACTACTTTTTACGTTCTTCCAAGCAAAAGAAAGTACCATCCGCAATGCTCCGGACTACTTTTTACGTTCTTCCCAGCAAAATTAAGCACCTTCTCTAATGCTCCAGACTACTTTTTACGTTCATCCCAGCAAAATTAAGCACCATCTCTAATGCTCCATACCACTTTTTACGTTCTTCCAAGCAAAAGAAAGTACCATCCGCAATGCTCCGGACTACTTTTTACGTTCTTCCCAGCAAAATTAAGCACCTTCTCTAATGCTCCAGACTACTTTTTACGTTCTTCCAAGCAAAAGAAAGTACCATCCGCAATGCTCCGGACTCTTTTTTACGTTCTTCCCAGCAAAATTAAGCACCTTCTTTAATGCTCCAGACTACTTTTTACGTTCTTCCAAGCAAAAGAAAGTACCATCCACAATGCTCCGGACTACTTTTTACGTTCTTCCCAGCAAAATTAAGCACCTTCTCTAATGCTCCAGACTACTTTTTACGTTCTTCCAAGCAAAAGAAAGTACCATCCACAATGCTCCGGACTACTTTTTACGTTCTTCCCAGCAAAATTAAGCACCTTCTCTAATGCTCCAGACTACTTTTTACGTTCTTCCAAGCAAAAGAAAGTACCATCCACAATGCTCCGGACTACTTTTTACGTTCTTCCCAGCAAAATTATGCGCCTTCTCTAATGCTCCAGACTACTTTTTACGTTCTTCCAAGCAAAAGAAAGTACCATCCGCAATGCTCCGGACTACTTTTTACGTTCTTCCCAGCAAAATTAAGTACCTTCTCTAATGCTCCGGACTACTTTTTACGTTCTTCCCAGCAAAATTAAGCGCCTTTTCTAATGCTCCAGACTACTTTTTACGTTCTTCCAAGCAAAAGAAAGTACCATCCACAATGCTCCGGACTCTTTTTTACGTTCTTCCCAGCAAAATTAAGCACCTTCTTTAATGCTCCAGACTACTTTTTACGTTCTTCCAAGCAAAAGAAAGTACCATCCACAATGCTCCGGACTACTTTTTACGTTCTTCCCAGCAAAATTAAGCACCTTCTCTAATGCTCCAGACTACTTTTTACGTTCTTCCCAGCAAAATTAAGCACCTTCTCTAATGCTCCAGACTACTTTTTACGTTCTTCCAAGCAAAAGAAAGTACCATCCGCAATGCTCCGGACTACTTATTACGTTCTTCCCAGCAAAATTAAGCGCCTTCTCTAATGCTCCAGACTACTTTTTACGTTCTTCCCAGCAAAATTAAGCACCTTCTCTAATGCTCCAGACTACTTTTTACGTTCTTCCAAGCAAAATTAAGCACCTTCTTTAATGCTCCAGACTACTTTTTACGTTCTTCCAAGCAAAAGAAAGTACCATCCGCAATGCTCCGGACTACTTTTTACGTTCTTCCCAGCAAAATTAAGCACCTTCTCTAATGCTCCAGACTACTTTTTACGTTCTTCCCAGCAAAAGAAAGTACCATCCGCAATGCTCCGGACTACTTTTTACGTTCTTCCCAGCAAAATTAAGCACCTTCTCTAATGCTCCAGACTACTTTTTACGTTCTTCCAAGCAAAAGAAAGTACCATCCGCAATGCTCCGGACTACTTTTTACGTTCTTCCCAGCAAAATTAAGCACCTTCTCTAATGCTCCAGACTACTTTTTACGTTCTTCCAAGCAAAAGAAAGTACCATCCGCAATGCTCCGGACTCTTTTTTACGTTCTTCCCAGCAAAATTAAGCACCTTCTTTAATGCTCCAGACTACTTTTTACGTTCTTCCAAGCAAAATAAAGTACCATCCGCAATGCTCCGGACTCTGTTTTACGTTCTTCCCAGCAAAATTAAGCACCTTCTTTAATGCTCCAGACTACTTTTTACGTTCTTCCAAGCAAAAGAAAGTACCATCCACAATGCTCCGGACTACTTTTTACGTTCTTCCCAGCAAAATTAAGCACCTTCTCCAATGCTCCAGACTACTTTTTACGTTCTTCCCAGCAAAATTAAGCACCTTCTCTAATGCTCCAGACTACTTTTTACGTTCTTCCAAGCAAAAGAAAGTACCATCCGCAATGCTCCGGACTCTTTTTTACGTTCTTCCCAGCAAAATTAAGCACCTTCTTTAATGCTCTGGTTTACTTTTTACGTTCTTCCAAGCAAAAGAGAGTACCATCCACAATGCTCCGGACTACTTTTTACGTTCTTCCCAGCAAAATTAAGCACCTTCTCCAATGCTCCAGACTACTTTTTACGTTCTTCCCAGCAAAATTAAGCACCTTCTCTAATGCTCCAGACTACTTTTTACGTTCTTCCAAGCAAAAGAAAGTACCATCCACAATGCTCCGGACTACTTTTTACGTTCTTCCCAGCAAAATTAAGCACCTTCTCTAATGCTTCAGACTACTTTTTACGTTCTTCCAAGCAAAAGAAAGTACCATCCACAAAGCTCCGGACTATTTTTTACGTTCTTCCCAGCAAAATTAAGCACCATCTCTAATGCTCCAGACTACTTTTTACGTTCTTCCAAGCAAAAGAAAGTACCATCCGCAATGCTCCGGACTACTTTTTACGTTCTTCCCAGCAAAATTAAGCACCTTCTCTAATGCTCCAGACTACTTTTTACGTTCATCCCAGCAAAATTAAGCACCATCTCTAATGCTCCGGACTACTTTTTACGTTCTTCCCAGCAAAATTAAGCACCTTCTCTAATGCTCCAGACTACTTTTTACGTTCTTCCCAGCAAAATTAAGCACCTTCTCTAATGCTCCAGACTACTTTTTACGTTCTTCCCAGCAAAATTAAGCACCTTCTCCAATGCTCCAGACTACTTTTTACGTTCTTCCCAGCAAAATTAAGCACCTTCTCTAATGCTCCAGACTACTTTTTACGTTCTTCCAAGCAAAAGAAAGTACCATCCACAATGCTCCGGACTACTTTTTACGTTCTTCCCAGCAAAATTAAGCACCATCTCTAATGCTTCAGACTACTTTTTACGTTCTTCCAAGCAAAAGAAAGTACCATCCACAAAGCTCCGGACTCTTTTTTACGTTCTTCCCAGCAAAATTAAGCACCTTCTCTAATGCTCCAGACTACTTTTTACGTTCTTCCAAGCAAAAGAAAGTACCATCCACAATGCTCCGGACTACTTTTTACGTTCTTCCCAGCAAAATTAAGCACCTTCTCCAATGCTCCAGACTACTTTTTACGTTCTTCCAAGCAAAAGAAAGTACCATCCACAATGCTCCGGACTACTTTTTACGTTCTTCCCAGCAAAATTAAGCACCTTCTCTAATGCTCCAGACTACTTTTTACGTTCTTCCCAGCAAAATTAAGCACCTTCTCTAATGCTCCAGACTACTTTTTACGTTCTTCCAAGCAAAAGAAAGTACCATCCGCAATGCTCCGGACTACTTTTTACGTTCTTCCCAGCAAAATTAAGCACCTTCTCTAATGCTCCAGACTACTTTTTACGTTCTTCCAAGCAAAAGAAAGTACCATCCGCAATGCTCCGGACTCTTTTTTACGTTCTTCCCAGCAAAATTAAGCACCTTCTTTAATGCTCCAGACTACTTTTTACGTTCTTCCAAGCAAAAGAAAGTACCATCCACAATGCTCCGGACTCTTTTTTACGTTCTTCCCAGCAAAATTAAGCACCTTCTTTAATGCTCCAGACTACTTTTTACGTTCTTCCAAGCAAAAGAAAGTACCATCCACAATGCTCCGGACTACTTTTTACGTTCTTCCCAGCAAAATTAAGCACCTTCTCTAATGCTCCAGACTACTTTTTACGTTCTTCCCAGCAAAATTAAGCACCTTCTCCAATGCTCCAGACTACTTTTTACGTTCCTCCAAGCAAAAGAAAGTACCATCCGCAATGCTCTGGACTACTTTTTACGTTCTTCCCAGCAAAATTAAGCGCCTTCTCTAATGCTCCAGACTACTTTTTACGTTCTTCCCAGCAAAATTAAGCACCTTCTCTAATGCTCCAGACTACTTTTTACGTTCTTCCAAGCAAAATTAAGCACCTTCTCTAATGCTCCAGACTACTTTTTACGTTCTTCCAAGCAAAAGAAAGTACCATCCACAATGCTCCGGACTACTTTTTACGTTCTTCCCAGCAAAATTAAGCACCATCTCTAATGCTTCAGACTACTTTTTACGTTCTTCCAAGCAAAAGAAAGTACCATCCACAAAGCTCCGGACTCTTTTTTACGTTCTTCCCAGCAAAATTAAGCACCTTCTTTAATGCTCCAGACTACTTTTTACGTTCTTCCAAGCAAAAGAAAGTACCATCCACAATGCTCCGGACTCTTTTTTACGTTCTTCCCAGCAAAATTAAGCACCTTCTTTAATGCTCCAGACTACTTTTTACGTTCTTCCAAGCAAAAGAAAGTACCATCCGCAATGCTCCGGACTACTTTTTACGTTCTTCCCAGCAAAATTAAGCACCTTCTTTAATGCTCCAGACTACTTTTTACGTTCTTCCAAGCAAAAGAAAGTACCATCCGCAATGCTCCGGACTACTTTTTACGTTCTTCCCAGCAAAATTATGCACCTTCTTTAATGCTCCAGACTACTTTTTACGTTCTTCCAAGCAAAAGAAAGTACCATCCACAATGCTCCGGACTACTTTTTACGTTCTTCCCAGCAAAATTAAGCACCTTCTCTAATGCTCCAGACTACTTTTTACGTTCTTCCAAGCAAAAGAAAGTACCATCCGCAATGCTCCGGACTCTTTTTTACGTTCTTCCCAGCAAAATTAAGCACCTTCTTTAATGCTCCAGACTACTTTTAACGTTCTTCCCAGCAAAATTAAGCACCTTCTCTAATGCTCCAGACTACTTTTTACGTTCTTCCCAGCAAAATTAAGCACCTTCTCTAATGCTCCAGACTACTTTTTACGTTCCTCCAAGCAAAAGAAAGTACCATCCGCAATGCTCTGGACTACTTTTTACGTTCTTCCCAGCAAAATTAAGCGCCTTCTCTAATGCTCCAGACTACTTTTTACGTTCTTCCCAGCAAAATTAAGCACCTTCTCTAATGCTCCAGACTACTTTTTACGTTCTTCCAAGCAAAATTAAGCACCTTCTCTAATGCTCCAGACTACTTTTTACGTTCTTCCAAGCAAAAGAAAGTACCATCCACAATGCTCCGGACTACTTTTTACGTTCTTCCCAGCAAAATTAAGCACCATCTCTAATGCTTCAGACTACTTTTTACGTTCTTCCAAGCAAAAGAAAGTACCATCCACAATGCTCCGGACTCTTTTTTACGTTCTTCCCAGCAAAATTAAGCACCTTCTTTAATGCTCCAGACTACTTTTTACGTTCTTCCAAGCAAAAGAAAGTACCATCCGCAATGCTCCGGACTACTTTTTACGTTCTTCCCAGCAAAATTAAGCACCTTCTTTAATGCTCCAGACTACTTTTTACGTTCTTCCAAGCAAAAGAAAGTACCATCCGCAATGCTCCGGACTACTTTTTACGTTCTTCCCAGCAAAATTAAGCACCTTCTTTAATGCTCCAGACTACTTTTTACGTTCTTCCAAGCAAAAGAAAGTACCATCCACAATGCTCCGGACTACTTTTTACGTTCTTCCCAGCAAAATTAAGCACCTTCTCCAATGCTCCGGACTACTTTTTACGTTCTTCCCAACAAAATTAAGCACTTTCTCTAATGCTCCAGACTACTTTTTACGTTCTTCCAAGCAAAAGAAAGTACCATCCGCAATGCTCCGGACTCTTTTTTACGTTCTTCCCAGCAAAATTAAGCACCTTCTTTAATGCTCCAGACTACTTTTAACGTTCTTCCCAGCAAAATTAAGCACCTTCTCTAATGCTCCAGACTACTTTTTACGTTCTTCCAAGCAAAAGAAAGTACCATCCGCAATGCTCCGGACTACTTATTACGTTCTTCCCAGCAAAATTAAGCGCCTTCTCTAATGCTCCAGACTACTTTTTACGTTCTTCCCAGCAAAATTAAGCACCTTCTCTAATGCTCCAGACTACTTTTTACGTTCTTCCCAGCAAAATTAAGCACCTTCTCTAATGCTCCAGACTACTTTTTACGTTCTTCCAAGCAAAATTAAGCACCTTCTTTAATGCTCCAGACTACTTTTTACGTTCTTCCCAGCAAAATTAAGCACCTTCTCTAATGCTCCAGACTACTTTTTACGTTCTTCCAAGCAAAAGAAAGTACCATCCGCAATGCTCCGGTTACTTTTTACGTTCTTCCCAGCAAAATTAAGCACCATCTCTAATGCTCCAGACTACTTTTTACGTTCTTCCAAGCAAAAGAAAGTACCATCCGCAATGCTCCGGACTACTTTTTACGTTCTTCCCAGCAAAATTAAGCACCTTCTTTAATGCTCCAGACTACTTTTTACGTTCTTCCAAGCAAAAGAAAGTACCATCCGCAATGCTCCGGACTACTTTTTACGTTCTTCCCAGCAAAATTAAGCACCTTCTTTAATGCTCCAGACTACTTTTTACGTTCTTCCAAGCAAAAGAAAGTACCATCCACAATGCTCCGGACTACTTTTTACGTTCTTCCCAGCAAAATTAAGCACCTTCTCCAATGCTCCGGACTACTTTTTACGTTCTTCCCAGCAAAATTAAGCACCTTCTCTAATGCTCCAGACTACTTTTTACGTTCTTCCCAGCAAAATTAAGCACCTTCTCTAATGCTCCAGACTACTTTTTACGTTCTTCCAAGCAAAAGAAAGTACCATCCACAATGCTCCGGACTACTTTTTACGTTCTTCCCAGCAAAATTAAGCACCTTCTTTAATGCTCCAGACTACTTTTTACGTTCTTCCAAGCAAAAGAAAGTACCATCCGCAATGCTCCGGACTACTTTTTACGTTCTTCCCAGCAAAATTAAGCACCTTCTTTAATGCTCCAGACTACTTTTTACGTTCTTCCAAGCAAAAGAAAGTACCATCCGCAATGCTCCGGACTACTTTTTACGTTCTTCCCAGCAAAATTAAGCACCTTCTTTAATGCTCCAGACTACTTTTTACGTTCTTCCAAGCAAAAGAAAGTACCATCCGCAATGCTCCGGACTACTTTTTACGTTCTTCCCAGCAAAATTAAGCACCTTCTTTAATGCTCCAGACTACTTTTTACGTTCTTCCAAGCAAAAGAAAGTACCATCCACAATGCTCCGGACTACTTTTTACGTTCTTCCCAGCAAAATTAAGAACCTTCTCCAATGCTCCGGACTACTTTTTACGTTCTTCCCAGCAAAATTAAGCACCTTCTCTAATGCTCCAGACTACTTTTTACGTTCTTCCAAGCAAAAGAAAGTACCATCCGCAATGCTCCGGACTCTTTTTTACGTTCTTCCCAGCAAAATTAAGCACCTTCTTTAATGCTCCAGACTACTTTTAACGTTCTTCCCAGCAAAATTAAGCACCTTCTCTAATGCTCCAGACTACTTTTTACGTTCTTCCAAGCAAAAGAAAGTACCATCCGCAATGCTCCGGACTACTTATTACGTTCTTCCCAGCAAAATTAAGCGCCTTCTCTAATGCTCCAGACTACTTTTTACGTTCTTCCCAGCAAAATTAAGCACCTTCTCTAATGCTCCAGACTACTTTTTACGTTCTTCCCAGCAAAATTAAGCACCTTCTCTAATGCTCCAGACTACTTTTTACGTTCTTCCAAGCAAAATTAAGCACCTTCTTTAATGCTCCAGACTACTTTTTACGTTCTTCCCAGCAAAATTAAGCACCTTCTCTAATGCTCCAGACTACTTTTTACGTTCTTCCAAGCAAAAGAAAGTACCATCCGCAATGCTCCGGTTACTTTTTACGTTCTTCCCAGCAAAATTAAGCACCATCTCTAATGCTCCAGACTACTTTTTACGTTCTTCCAAGCAAAAGAAAGTACCATCCGCAATGCTCCGGACTACTTTTTACGTTCTTCCCAGCAAAATTAAGCACCTTCTCTAATGCTCCAGACTACTTTTTACGTTCTTCCAAGCAAAAGAAAGTACCATCCGCAATGCTCCGGACTCTTTTTTACGTTCTTCCCAGCAAAATTAAGCACCTTCTTTAATGCTCCAGACTACTTTTAACGTTCTTCCCAGCAAAATTAAGCACCTTCTCTAATGCTCCAGACTACTTTTTACGTTCTTCCAAGCAAAAGAAAGTACCATCCGCAATGCTCCGGACTACTTTTTACGTTCTTCCCAGCAAAATTAAGCACCTTCTCTAATGCTCCAGACTACTTTTTACGTTCTTCCAAGCAAAAGAAAGTACCATCCGCAATGCTCCGGACTACTTATTACGTTCTTCCCAGCAAAATTAAGCGCCTTCTTTAATGCTCCAGACTACTTTTTACGTTCTTCCCAGCAAAATTAAGCACCTTCTCTAATGCTCCAGACTACTTTTTACGTTCTTCCCAGCAAAATTAAGCACCTTCTTTAATGCTCCAGACTACTTTTTACGTTCTTCCAAGCCAAAGAAAGTACCATCCGCAATGCTCCGGACTACTTTTTACGTTCTTCCCAGCAAAATTAAGCACCTCCTTTAATGCTCCAGACTACTTTTTACGTTCTTCCAAGCAAAAGAAAGTACCATCCGCAATGCTCCGGACTACTTTTTACGTTCTTCCCAGCAAAATTAAGCGCCTTCTCTAATGCTCCAGACTACTTTTTACGTTCTTCCCAGCAAAATTAAGCACCTTCTCTAATGCTCCAGACTACTTTTTACGTTCTTCCCAGCAAAATTAAGCACCTTCTCTAATGCTCCAGACTACTTTTTACGTTCTTCCAAGCAAAAGAAAGTACCATCCGCAATGCTCCGGACTCTTTTTTACGTTCTTCCCAGCAAAATTAAGCACCTTCTTTAATGCTCCAGACTACTTTTTACGTTCTTCCAAGCAAAAGAAAGTACCATCCACAATGCTCCAGACTACTTTTTACGTTCTTCTAAGCAAAATTAAGCACCTTCTCTAATGCTCCAGACTACTTTTTACGTTCTTCCCAGCAAAATTAAGCACCTTCTCTAATGCTCCAGACTACTTTTTACGTTCTTCCAAGCAAAAGAAAGTACCATCCACAATGCTCCGGACTACTTTTTACGTTCTTCCCAGCAAAATTAAGAACTTTCTCCAATGCTCCGGACTACTTTTTACGTTCTTCTCAGCAAAATTAAGCACCTTCTCTAATGCTCCAGACTACTTTTTACGTTCTTCCAAGCAAAAGAAAGTACCATCCGCAATGCTCCGGACTACTTTTTACGTTCTTCCCAGCAAAATTAAGCACCTTCTCCAATGCTCCGGACTACTTTTTACGTTCTTCCCAGCAAAATTAAGCACCTTCTTTAATGCTCCAGACTACTTTTTACGTTCTTCCAAGCAGAAGAAAGTACCATCCACAATGCTCCGGACTACTTTTTACGTTCTTCCCAGCAAAATTAAGCACCTTCTCTAATGCTCCAGACTACTTTTTACGTTCGTCCCAGCAAAATTAAGCACCTTCTCTAATGCTCCAGACTACTTTTTACGTTCTTCCAAGCAAAAGAAAGTACCATCCACAATGCTCCAGACTACTTTTTACGTTCTTCCAAGCAAAAGAAAGTACCATCCACAATGCTCCAGACTACTTTTTACGTTCTTCCCAGCAAAATTAAGCACCTTCTCTAATGCTCCAGACTACTTTTTACGTTCTTCCCAGCAAAATTAAGCACCTTCTCTAATGCTCCAGACTACTTTTTACGTTCTTCCCAGCAAAATTAAGCACCTTCTCTAATGCTCCAGACTACTTTTTACGTTCTTCCAAGCAAAAGAAAGTACCATCCACAATGCTCCGGACTACTTTTTACGTTCTTCCCAGCAAAATTAAGAACTTTCTCCAATGCTCCGGACTACTTTTTACGTTCTTCCCAGCAAAATTAAGCACCTTCTCTAATGCTCCAGACTACTTTTTACGTTCTTCCCAGCAAAATTATGCACCTTCTCTAATGCTCCAGACTACTTTTTACGTTCTTCCAAGCAAAAGAAAGTACCATCCACAATGCTCCGGACTACTTTTTACGTTCTTCCCAGCAAAATTAAGAACTTTCTCCAATGCTCCGGACTACTTTTTACGTTCTTCCCAGCAAAATTAAGCACCTTCTCTAATGCTCCAGACTACTTTTTACGTTCTTCCAAGCAAAAGAAAGTACCATCCACAATGCTCCGGACTATTTTTTACGTTCATCCCAGCAAAATTAAGCACCTTCTCCAATGCTCCGGACTACTTTTTACGTTCTTCCCAGCAAAATTAAGCACCTTCTTTAATGCTCCAGACTACTTTTTACGTTCTTCCAAGCAAAAGAAAGTACCATTCACAATGCTCCGGACTACTTTTTACGTTCTTCCCAGCAAAATTAAGCACCTTCTCTAATGCTCCAGACTACTTTTTACGTTCTTCCCAGCAAAATTAAGCACCTTCTCTAATGCTCCAGACTACTTTTTACGTTCTTCCAAGCAAAAGAAAGTACCATCCACAATGCTCCAGACTACTTTTTACGTTCTTCCAAGCAAAAGAAAGTACCATCCGCAATGCTCCGGACTAATTTTTACGTTCTTCCCAGCAAAATTAAGCACCTTCTCTAATGCTCCAGACTACTTTTTACGTTCTTCCCAGCAAAATTAAGCACCTTCTCTAATGCTCCAGACTACTTTTTACGTTCTTCCCAGCAAAATTAAGCACCTTCTCTAATGCTCCAGACTACTTTTTACGTTCTTCCAAGCAAAAGAAAGTACCATCCACAATGCTCCGGACTACTTTTTACGTTCTTCCCAGCAAAATTAAGAACTTTCTCCAATGCTCCGGACTACTTTTTACGTTCTTCTCAGCAAAATTAAGCACCTTCTCTAATGCTCCAGACTACTTTTTACGTTCTTCCAAGCAAAAGAAAGTACCATCCGCAATGCTCCAGACTACTTTTTACGTTCTTCCAAGCAAAAGAAAGTACCATCCACAATGCTCCAGACTACTTTTTACGTTCTTCCCAGCAAAATTAAGCACCTTCTCTAATGCTCCAGACTACTTTTTACGTTCTTCCCAGCAAAATTAAGCACCTTCTCTAATGCTCCAGACTACTTTTTACGTTCTTCCCAGCAAAATTAAGCACCTTCTCTAATGCTCCAGACTACTTTTTACGTTCTTCCAAGCAAAAGAAAGTACCATCCACAATGCTCCGGACTACTTTTTACGTTCTTCCCAGCAAAATTAAGAACTTTCTCCAATGCTCCGGACTACTTTTTACGTTCTTCCCAGCAAAATTAAGCACCTTCTCTAATGCTCCAGACTACTTTTTACGTTCTTCCAAGCAAAAGAAAGTACCATCCACAATGCTCCGGACTACTTTTTACGTTCTTCCAAGCAAAAGAAAGTACCATCCACAATGCTCCGGACAACTTTTTACGTTCTTCCCAGCAAAATTAAGCACCTTCTCTAATGCTCCAGACTACTTTTTACGTTCTTCCCAGCAAAATTAAGCACCTTCTCTAATGCTCCAGATTACTTTTTACGTTCTTCCCAGCAAAATTAAGCACCTTCTCTAATGCTCCAGACTACTTTTTACGTTCTTCCCAGCAAAATTAAGCACCTTCTCTAATGCTCCAGACTACTTTTTACGTTCTTCCAAGCAAAAGAAAGTACCATCCACAATGCTCCAGACTACTTTTTACGTTCTTCCAAGCAAAAGAAAGTACCATCCACAATGCTCCAGACTACTTTTTACGTTCTTCCCAGCAAAATTAAGCACCTTCTCTAATGCTCCAGACTACTTTTTACGTTCTTCCAAGCAAAAGAAAGTACCATCCACAATGCTCCGGACTACTTTTTACGTTCTTCCCAGCAAAATTAAGCACCTTCTTTAATGCTCCAGACTACTTTTTACGTTCTTCCAAGCAAAAGAAAGTACCATCCACAATGCTCCGGACTACTTTTTACGTTCTTCCCAGCAAAATTAAGCACCTTCTCTAATGCTCCAGACTACTTTTTACGTTCTTCCCAGCAAAATTAAGCACCTTCAGTTAGCACACCACGATGTGATAACAAAGAAAGTTAATTAAAATCCAAGCCGCGACCCTTGATTATATTTTTGAGCATAATTAAACGATCACGCAATCGCCGATGAAGTAAACAAAACCGATGAAGTAAACAAAACCATTAAACGCAACTAATGACAAACACGCGCACCCCAAATTTGGAGCTAATCGCTTATGACGTACATGCAGCAACAGCGTGCCCCGATTATGACGCCATGCAGTCACCACGTGCACCGAATACATGATCACCTCATGCGCATAACTGATAGCAGCAATTAACAGTATAAAAGGTCTTCGCAGCAACGAATCAAATCAGTTGCAGTTCAACCCCGACACCAGCCGTCATCGCAGACTACCAGCATCGACGAAGACACCGATCAGTCGCACGGTCCCGATCTTCACGAGAAGAACAGTGATTGATTAGAAGTGTAAGAACTGTATACTCAATTGTGTATTAAATAAAGGAAAAGAACAAAAAACAAGTTTCTTGTTTTTTTTACACTTTCCCGAGCGGATACACTTAACTGGCGCCCGAATAGGGACCCTAGTGACAAAAGTAGTGTGGTGAAAAGTGCGTGAAAGTATAGTATAGTGAAGTGCGTCTGAAGCAGTCTTCCAGCTATACATCACAACGCCAGCGTTCCCGATCGCCAAAGGCAGCCGTACGACCAGGTGCCCCAGTAAGGACGGAAGATCAGCATCAACCAGCTATCAACAGCATCAATCAGCTATCAACCGCCCCAAAAAGGAAACACATCATCGTACCGAGACCGGAACCAGCACAAGCTTCCCTGTCAATCCAAAGTCCACTGTAAGAGGATTGGACTATAAACATGAAAATTACTTCGATCCTGTAAGTAAAAATTTAAATATTGCTTGAAAGAATAAAAGTGACAGTAACAAAGTGAAAAATAAGAAAACAAGTGGCAAACTGGACGAATTAATAGAAAAGCTAAATAACTTCCCAGTCAACAAAAGAATCAAGAGCATAGATAACAAACCCCATATAGGGATGGAGCAAATTGAGCAAATGGTTGTTCGTATGAACGAACTAGAACTTGAGCTCGTAGCCTTAAAAACAGCGAAAGAAGAAGAAGAAGAAGAATATCATGATCCACCATTGTATACCGAAGCAAGTGACGGTACACCTATCCCAATCTCATGGTTAGATGTTCCCTCAGGAGTCAGAGACATCCGAGATTTTTCAGGAGATCCCAGCGAATTAGACAGTTGGATCCAAGATGTAGAAGGATACTTAGAAGCACTATATGCAGGACCGCAGCATTCTTTAGAAAGACAAAATTTATACTACATGGTCTGCAAATGTATAAGAAGAAGAATAAGAGGAGAGGCGAACGATGCGCTCATTGCAACAAATGTTTCTTTAAACTGGAAACATATTAAGAAAACACTGATAACATATTATGGTGAGAAAAGAGATTTACAAACTCTCGACTATCAACTCATGACAGTGTCCCAGAAAGGGAGAAGCCTAGAATTGTATTATGATGACATAAATCGTCTCGCAACACTGATAGCGAACCATATAAAAACAGATGACCGTTATCGTCATCCAACCGCAAAAAAAGCACTCTTGGAAACTTATGGCAAAAAAGCCGTAGACGCTTTCATCCGAGGACTAGACGGAGATGTCTACAAATTCTTGAGAAATTACAATCCAAGAACAATTGCCGATGCATACAATTACTGCATATCATTCCAAAACCTGGAATGCAGAAAAATGATGAATAGACCAAAATTCATCCAACACCATGCAACACCAAGAAATCAAATTCCAATGGTCACACCACCAAGACCCCCCTTACCTCCACGAATGCCGATACAACCAAGAATGAATGCATACCCACGAATGCAGACATATCGACCGCAATATCAACCCAACCCCTTCCAACAGAGAAGACCATTCAATAATTTCCAACAACGCAACCCCTTTGGACCAAGACCAATAGTGCAACCACCACCAGAACCAATGGATGTGGACCAATCCATACATTCAAGGCAAATAAATTACCAAAACAGGCCTCGTACCTCACTCAACCATAATCCAAGGAAACGTCAACGTACATTCAACATTCAAACGCCGCAAAACAACGAAGAAACTGAGTACTTCAAGAACGTCGAAAAACAACAAATGAAATCAGAAAAAATTACGGAGCTTAATTTTTTAGAGTAGACTCTACGCTACCATATTTTCTATATTATGGAAAATTGGAGCAACCTCTAAAAATACTTATCGATACAGGATCAAATAAAAATTATATACATCCGAAATATGCAACTGTCACCACTTATGTCAAAAAGCCCTTCACTGTCGCGTCAGTAGGAGGAGAAATACGGATCGAAAAATATTCGCAAGGTCAATTATTCAAGCCATACTCTGATATAACAGTAAAATTTTATCACCTCGAGAACCTTAAAACCTTCGATGCAATCATCGGTCACGACACATTACGTGATTTACACGCTGTCATAGACACAGCAGATGCAAACTTAATAATAAATCGAAGATATAAAATACCTCTCTTACAATATAAATTGCAAGAAGTGAATCAAATCAGCATCAGAGATACTCATCTTAAAGAGCATGAGAAAAAAGAATTAAATAAACTATTGAAAAAATTTCAAGATCTTTTTCAACCGCCAGATAAAAGGTTACCATATACCACAAAGGTAAAAGCTGAAATACGTACAACTGATGAATCTCCAGTATATAGCAAAACGTATCCATATCCTCAATCACTCAAAAAAGAAGTGAACTCGCAAATACAGAAACTATTAGACGATGGAATCATAAGACCATCACGATCACCATACAATTCTCCTGTATGGATCGTACCAAAAAAATTGGATGCCTCCAATGAGAAAAAATTCCGACTAGTCATAGACTATAGGAAAATAAACTCAAAAACAATCAGCGATAAATATCCAATACCAGATACAGCCGCAGTACTAGCAAACCTAGGCTCGAACAAATTTTTTTCTACTTTAGATTTGGCCTCTGGATTTCACCAGATACCAATGTCAGAAAAAGATATTGAAAAAACAGCATTCTCAGTGAATAATGGAAAATATGAATTTTTAAGAATGCCTTTTGGTTTAAAAAATGCACCCTCAATTTTTCAAAGAGTTATGGATGATACTCTGAGAGAACATATTGGAAAAAGATGCCATGTATACATAGATGACATCATAGTTTTTGGCAAAGATCTCAAAGAACATGTAGAGAACTTGGAAGCTGTAATGAAAACACTCCGTGAAGCCAATTTCAAAATCCAACCTGACAAATCAGAATTTCTAAAAACTGAAGTCGAATTTTTAGGGTTTATCATTTCAAAAGATGGACTAAAACCAAATATGAAAAAAGTAGAATGCATTCAAAAATATCCTGAACCAACTAACCTAAAAGACCTACGAGCATTTTTAGGACTCTCAGGTTACTACAGGCGTTTCGTAAAGAATTACGCTCAACTCGCGAAACCCCTTACGAAACTTTTAAGAGGAGAGGATGGCCATCGCCAAATTTCAAAATTCCAGTCGAAAAATTTCAAAATAACATTCGACGATGAAGCAAAAAAAGCATTTAATTGTCTCAAAGAAATACTATGTTCAAAAGATGTATTAGCATTCCCAGATTTTGAAAAAACATTTATATTAACTACAGATGCCTCAGACAAAGCAATTGGAGCTGTACTCTCACAACAATTCAATGATGGAGAACACCCAATAACATTTATTTCCAGAACACTTTCCAAAACAGAAGAAAACTACGCTACCAACGAAAAAGAAATGCTAGCAGTAGTTTGGGCTCTACGAACATTACGAAATTTCATATACGGAGCAAAACTAAAAATCTTTACAGATCACCTACCTCTAACCTTTACACTCTCTCCAAAAAATAACAATGCTAAACTAAAAAGATGGAAAGCATTCCTAGAAGAACACGATTATGAACTCACGTATAAACCAGGAAAAGCAAATGTTGTCGCAGATGCACTATCGCGAATTCAAATTAACTCTCTAACCCCAACACAACATTCCGCAGATGATGATGACAGCAACTTTATTCTATCAACAGAATCACCAATTAACGTATTTCGTAACCAACTAATATTCCTTCATAACACCAATTCCTCATACGAATACTCAAACCCCTTCCCGTCATACAACCGTCACATATTCAAAGAATCCGAATTTACCATTGAATTTCTCAAAGATAAACTAATTCAATTTGTACATCCTTCTAGAAGAAACGGAATACTTTGTGATGAACCAACAATGGCAAAAATACAAGAAGTCTACAGAACGCTCTTCAATCCCTCAACTATTAATTTTCGATATACTCAAAATAAAGTTCAAGATCTAACAACCGAGGAAGAACAACTAGAAAAAATCAAAGAGATACATAACTTTGCACATCGAAACGCTAG
This sequence comes from Anopheles coustani, assembly GCF_943734705.1. NCBI lineage: Eukaryota > Metazoa > Arthropoda > Insecta > Diptera > Culicidae > Anopheles > Anopheles coustani. The sequence goes on along the minus strand of NW_026525417.1, from coordinate 429,975 downwards.
AGAAAACGCGAGTCAATTTATAAAAAATTATTACTTCCCTGGAATGACTAAAGTAATTCAAAAATTCGTAAAAACATGCGAGATATGCAAATCAGAAAAATATGAGAGAAAACCGCAAGCATTTATACAAGCAAAAACACCTATCCCAAAATACCCAGGAGAAATCGTTCATATAGATATATTCGCTTACAATGCCAACAATTTATATTTGACATCTATTGACAAATTCTCAAAATATTTAAAGATCAAAAAGATTAAATCAAAATCAATCGCGGATATAAAAGAAAAAATACTTCAATTACTATACGATTGGGACTTACCAGCAGAAATTGTAATGGACAATGAAAGCACATTCGTATCAAATGTTATAGAGCAAGCAATTAAGAACCTTGGTGTAAAAATCTTTAAAACTCCTGTAAACAGATCAGAAACAAATGGACAGATAGAAAGATGCCACTCAACAATAAGAGAAATCGCAAGATGCATAAAATCGCTCAACCCAGATATGAGCCTCGATACACTAATTCAGCAGGCAGTGTACAAATATAATAACACGATACATTCGTTTACAAAAGAAACTCCAAAAAATCTTTATGTAGGAGAAAATCCACAGGAATTATCATTCAGAGATAGAAAAACATTAAAAGAGAAGAATAACGAGAGAATAAACAAAATATTTGAAGAGAAAGATAAGAAAATAAATGAAACAAAATACGGAGAATACATGCCAGGAGCATTAGCATATGAGAAAAATAAGACAAATAATAAAAGAGAAAGCAGGTACCACATGATAAAGATAAAAGAGGATCACCCCACGTATATAATCGACTCGAATAACAGAAAAATCCATAAGGTGAATTTACGAAAAAACTAAAATACGAATTTCTCGTTTCAGAATCGTTTGCATATGCCTATATGCAATAGAAGGCAACATGAGCATATACGATCTAGCAAAAAACCCTTTGGCTATAATACCCTTAGGAAAAGCAAGAATAAGATCAGGATATATTAGAGCAATCTTCCCTTTTAAAACTCAGAAGATGAGACAGACAATAATTAAAGGATACAAGAACATAGGAAAAAATATAACTGAAGGACCACTGTATAAAATTATCCAAATTAAACTCCAAAAATTGCATGAAACAATAGGAAAGATTAGACCATCAAAAACTAAGTCTCGACCGAAGAGATGGGACGCTATCGGAACAGCATGGAAATGGATAGCAGGAACACCGGATGCAGAAGACCTAAAGATTATCAACTCCACAACGAATAATCTGATTCAACAAAACAACAAGCAACTTATGATCAACAATGGTATTGATAAACGACTACGCGAAGTCACCAGAATCACAAACAACGTGCTAGATTTGAAAGCAGAAATGACAAAGAAAAGGTCAGTGGAACTACAACAACTTATCATATTGTCAAACCTTGACTCACTGCAAGATCATCTCGAAACAATCGAAGAAGCAATCTTACTAGCTAAACATGGAATACCAAACAGCAAGATATTGTCCTTGATCGACCTGAAACACATGATGTACTTCCTCAAAGAACAAAACATTACGATACCATCACCAGAAGAGATGTTAGCAAAATCAACAGCCCAAGTAACAATGAACTCAACACACATGTTATACATGTTGAAATACCCTCATGAAGGCAAAGCAGACTTCGAATACAACTATATTGATTCAATAATACTAGCAGGAAAACGAATCTTACTTCAACATAATTACATGATTCGTAACCAAAGCAAAATACTTGAAATAACATCACCATGTAAAGAAGAGGACGACAACACTTTCACCTGTGAAACCACTAATCTTCAGCCACCATCAGAATGTATTCAAAAACTAGTACAAGGAAACCATTCGAACTGTATCTACGAAAAAGTCTATTCAAACGGCTTAATCAAGAGAATCAACGAAGCCAATATTCTCATCAACGACGCTACCGTGAGAATCTCGTCAAATTGCAGTAACGCAACACAAGTCCTACAAGGATCGTTCATCATTCAGTTTGAAAATTGCAACCTGTTCATAAACGGAGAAGAATTCCCGTTCTTAGAAACAACAATCCCAACGAAGCCATATCATCCTACACTTGGCCTCATAGCAGCTGAAGTTGACATCATCGACACACCACCCGCCGAATACTTGAAGAATCTTACATTAGAACACAGAGATAAGATAAGTGCAATGATCTTAAAAAACGAATCACTCACTTGGAAAATGCACATATTTGGATCCCTCAGCGGAATCGCTATTTGCCTCAGCTTAATGTTTATTTACTCTTGCTACAGAAGTCTAAACAACACATCAAAGGTCAAATTAGAAGTCAGCCCATCGATAGAACTCTTGGAAAGACCAGAAGCGTCAACAACAAAAAAGATGGAAGTCAAATCGGTACAGACATCAGAAATACTATCAGCAAAGAAGTACGAAAGAAAACCAGCAACCTATCATCACCCCAAGCTTTGAGGGCAAAGCAACTAAGAGGAGAGGAGTTAGCACACCACGATGTGATAACAAAGAAAGTTAATTAAAATCCAAGCCGCGACCCTTGATTATATTTTTGAGCATAATTAAACGATCACGCAATCGCCGATGAAGTAAACAAAACCGATGAAGTAAACAAAACCATTAAACGCAACTAATGACAAACATGCGCACCCCAAATTTGGAGCTAATCGCTTATGACGTACATGCAGCAACAGCGTGCCCCGATTATGACGCCATGCAGTCACCACGTGCACCGAATACATGATCACCTCATGCGCATAACTGATAGCAGCAATTAACAGTATAAAAGGTCTTCGCAGCAACGAATCAAATCAGTTGCAGTTCAACCCCGACACCAGCCGTCATCGCAGACTACCAGCATCGACGAAGACACCGATCAGTCGCACGGTCCCGATCTTCACGAGAAGAACAGTGATTGATTAGAAGTGTAAGAACTGTATACTCAATTGTGTATTAAATAAAGGAAAAGAACAAAAAACAAGTTTCTTGTTTTTTTTACACTTTCCCGAGCGGATACACTTAACTCTTCTCTAATGCTCCAGACTACTTTTTACGTTCTTCCAAGCAAAAGAAAGTACCATCCACAATGCTCCAGACTACTTTTTACGTTCTTCCAAGCAAAAGAAAGTACCATCCACAATGCTCCAGACTACTTTTTACGTTCTTCCCAGCAAAATTAAGCACCTTCTCTAATGCTCCAGACTACTTTTTACGTTCTTCCAAGCAAAAGAAAGTACCATCCGCAATGCTCCGGACTACTTATTACGTTCTTCCCAGCAAAATTAAGCGCCTTCTCTAATGCTCCAGACTACTTTTTACGTTCTTCCCAGCAAAATTAAGCACCTTCTCTAATGCTCCAGACTACTTTTTACGTTCTTCCAAGCAAAAGAAAGTACCATCCGCAATGCTCCGGACTACTTTTAACGTTCTTCCCAGCAAAATTAAGCACCTTCTCCAATGCTCCGGACTACTTTTTACGTTCTTCCCAGCAAAATTAAGCACCTTCTTTAATGCTCCAGACTACTTTTTACGTTCTTCCAAGCAGAAGAAAGTACCATCCACAATGCTCCGGACTACTTTTTACGTTCTTCCCAGCAAAATTAAGCACCTTCTCTAATGCTCCAGACTACTTTTTACGTTCTTCCCAGCAAAATTAAGCACCTTCTCTAATGCTCCAGACTACTTTTTACGTTCTTCCAAGCAAAAGAAAGTACCATCCACAATGCTCCAGACTACTTTTTACGTTCTTCCCAGCAAAATTAAGCACCTTCTCTAATGCTCCAGACTACTTTTTACGTTCTTCCCAGCAAAATTAAGCACCTTCTCTAATGCTCCAGACTACTTTTTACGTTCTTCCCAGCAAAATTAAGCACCTTCTCTAATGCTCCAGACTACTTTTTACGTTCTTCCAAGCAAAAGAAAGTACCATCCACAATGCTCCGGACTACTTTTTACGTTCTTCCCAGCAAAATTAAGAACTTTCTCCAATGCTCCGGACTACTTTTTACGTTCTTCCCAGCAAAATTAAGCACCTTCTCTAATGCTCCAGACTACTTTTTACGTTCTTCCAAGCAAAAGAAAGTACCATCCACAATGCTCCGGACTACTTTTTACGTTCTTCCAAGCAAAAGAAAGTACCATCCACAATGCTCCAGACTACTTTTTACGTTCTTCCCAGCAAAATTAAGCACCTTCTCTAATGCTCCAGACTACTTTTTACGTTCTTCCCAGCAAAATTAAGCACCTTCTCTAATGCTCCAGATTACTTTTTACGTTCTTCCCAGCAAAATTAAGCACCTTCTCTAATGCTCCAGACTACTTTTTACGTTCTTCCCAGCAAAATTAAGCACCTTCTCTAATGCTCCAGACTACTTTTTACGTTCTTCCAAGCAAAAGAAAGTACCATCCACAATGCTCCAGACTACTTTTTACGTTCTTCCAAGCAAAAGAAAGTACCATCCACAATGCTCCAGACTACTTTTTACGTTCTTCCCAGCAAAATTAAGCACCTTCTCCAATGCTCCAGACTACTTTTTACGTTCTTCCAAGCAAAAGAAAGTACCATCCACAATGCTCCGGACTACTTTTTACGTTCTTCCCAGCAAAATTAAGCACCTTCTTTAATGCTCCAGACTACTTTTTACGTTCTTCCAAGCAAAAGAAAGTACCATCCACAATGCTCCGGACTACTTTTTACGTTCTTCCCAGCAAAATTAAGCACCTTCTCTAATGCTCCAGACTACTTTTTACGTTCTTCCCAGCAAAATTAAGCACCTTCTCTAATGCTCCAGACTACTTTTTACGTTCTTCCCAGCAAAATTAAGCACCTTCTCTAATGCTCCAGACTACTTTTTACGTTCTTCCAAGCAAAAGAAAGTACCATCCACAATGCTCCAGACTACTTTTTACGTTCTTCCAAGCAAAAGAAAGTACCATCCACAATGCTCCGTACTACTTTTTACGTTCTTCCCAGCAAAATTAAGAACTTTCTCCAATGCTCCGGACTACTTTTTACGTTCTTCCCAGCAAAATTAAGCACCTTCTCTAATGCTCCAGACTACTTTTTACGTTCTTCCAAGCAAAAGAAAGTACCATCCGCAATGCTCCGGACTACTTTTTACGTTCTTCCCAGCAAAATTAAGCACCTTCTCCAATGCTCCGGACTACTTTTTACGTTCTTCCCAGCAAAATTAAGCACCTTCTTTAATGCTCCAGACTACTTTTTACGTTCTTCCAAGCAAAAGAAAGTACCATCCACAATGCTCCGGACTACTTTTTACGTTCTTCCCAGCAAAATTAAGCACCTTCTCTAATGCTCCAGACTACTTTTTACGTTCTTCCCAGCAAAATTAAGCACCTTCTCTAATGCTCCAGACTACTTTTTACGTTCTTCCAAGCAAAAGAAAGTACCATCCACAATGCTCCAGACTACTTTTTACGTTCTTCCAAGCAAAAGAAAGTACCATCCACAATGCTCCAGACTACTTTTTACGTTCTTCCCAGCAAAATTAAGCACCTTCTCTAATGCTCCAGACTACTTTTTACGTTCTTCCAAGCAAAAGAAAGTACCATCCACAATGCTCCGGACTACTTTTTACGTTCTTCCCAGCAAAATTAAGCACCTTCTCTAATGCTCCAGACTACTTTTTACGTTCTTCCCAGCAAAATTAAGCACCTTCTCTAATGCTCCAGACTACTTTTTACGTTCTTCCAAGCAAAAGAAAGTACCATCCACAATGCTCCGGACTACTTTTTACGTTCTTCCCAGCAAAATTAAGAACTTTCTCCAATGCTCCGGACTACTTTTTACGTTCTTCCCAGCAAAATTAAGCACCTTCTCTAATGCTCCAGACTACTTTTTACGTTCTTCCAAGCAAAAGAAAGTACCATCCGCAATGCTCCGGACTACTTTTTACGTTCTTCCCAGCAAAATTAAGCACCTTCTCTAATGCTCCAGACTACTTTTTACGTTCATCCCAGCAAAATTAAGCAACTTCTCTAATGCTCCAGACTACTTTTTACGTTCTTCCAAGCAGAAGGAAGTACCATCCACAATGCTCCGGACTCTTTTTTACGTTCTTCCCAGCAAAATTAAGCACCTTCTTTAATGCTCCAGATTACTTTTTACGTTCTTCCCAGCAAAATTAAGCACCTTCTTTAATGCTCCAGACTACTTTTTACGTTCTTCCCAGCAAAATTAAGCACCTTCTTTAATGCTCCAGACTACTTTTTACGTTCTTCCAAGCAAAAGAAAGTACCATCCGCAATGCTCCGGACCACTTTTTACGTTCTTCCCAGCAAAATTAAGCACCTTCTCTAATGCTCCAGACTACTTTTTACGTTCTTCCAAGCAAAAGTAAGTACCATCCGCAATGCTCCGGACTCTTTTTTACGTTCTTCCCAGCAAAATTAAGAACTTTCTCCAATGCTCCGGACTACTTTTAACGTTCTTCCCAGCAAAATTAAGCACCTTCTCTAATGCTCCAGACTACTTTTTACGTTCTTCCAAGCAAAAGTAAGTACCATCCGCAATGCTCCGGACTCTTTTTTACGTTCTTCCCAGCAAAATTAAGCACCTTCTTTAATGCTCCAGACTACTTTTTACGTTCTTCCAAGCAGAAGAAAGTACCATCCACAATGCTCCGGACTACTTTTTACGTTCTTCCCAGCAAAATTAAGCACCTTCTCTAATGCTCCAGACTACTTTTTACGTTCTTCCCAGCAAAATTAAGCACCTTCTCTAATGCTCCAGACTACTTTTTACGTTCTTCCAAGCAAAAGAAAGTACCATCCACAATGCTCCAGACTACTTTTTACGTTCTTCCAAGCAAAAGAAAGTACCATCCACAATGCTCCAGACTACTTTTTACGTTCTTCCCAGCAAAATTAAGCACCTTCTCTAATGCTCCAGACTACTTTTTACGTTCTTCCCAGCAAAATTAAGCACCTTCTCTAATGCTCCAGACTACTTTTTACGTTCTTCCCAGCAAAATTAAGCACCTTCTCTAATGCTCCAGACTACTTTTTACGTTCTTCCAAGCAAAAGAAAGTACCATCCACAATGCTCCGGACTACTTTTTACGTTCTTCCCAGCAAAATTAAGAACTTTCTCCAATGCTCCGGACTACTTTTTACGTTCTTCCCAGCAAAATTAAGCACCTTCTCTAATGCTCCAGACTACTTTTTACGTTCTTCCAAGCAAAAGAAAGTACCATCCACAATGCTCCGGACTACTTTTTACGTTCTTCCAAGCAAAAGAAAGTACCATCCACAATGCTCCGGACTACTTTTTACGTTCTTCCCAGCAAAATTAAGCACCTTCTCTAATGCTCCAGACTACTTTTTACGTTCTTCCCAGCAAAATTAAGCACCTTCTCTAATGCTCCAGATTACTTTTTACGTTCTTCCCAGCAAAATTAAGCACCTTCTCTAATGCTCCAGACTACTTTTTACGTTCTTCCAAGCAAAAGAAAGTACCATCCACAATGCTCCAGACTACTTTTTACGTTCTTCCAAGCAAAAGAAAGTACCATCCACAATGCTCCAGACTACTTTTTACGTTCTTCCCAGCAAAATTAAGCACCTTCTCTAATGCTCCAGACTACTTTTTACGTTCTTCCAAGCAAAAGAAAGTACCATCCACAATGCTCCGGACTACTTTTTACGTTCTTCCCAGCAAAATTAAGCACCTTCTTTAATGCTCCAGACTACTTTTTACGTTCTTCCAAGCAAAAGAAAGTACCATCCACAATGCTCCGGACTACTTTTTACGTTCTTCCCAGCAAAATTAAGCACCTTCTCTAATGCTCCAGACTACTTTTTACGTTCTTCCCAGCAAAATTAAGCACCTTCTCTAATGCTCCAGACTACTTTTTACGTTCTTCCCAGCAAAATTAAGCACCTTCTCTAATGCTCCAGACTACTTTTTACGTTCTTAAAAGCAAAAGAAAGTACCATCCACAATGCTCCAGACTACTTTTTACGTTCTTCCAAGCAAAAGAAAGTACCATCCACAATGCTCCGTACTACTTTTTACGTTCTTCCCAGCAAAATTAAGAACTTTCTCCAATGCTCCGGACTACTTTTTACGTTCTTCCCAGCAAAATTAAGCACCTTCTCTAATGCTCCAGACTACTTTTTACGTTCTTCCAAGCAAAAGAAAGTACCATCCGCAATGCTCCGGACTACTTTTTACGTTCTTCCCAGCAAAATTAAGCACCTTCTCCAATGCTCCGGACTACTTTTTACGTTCTTCCCAGCAAAATTAAGCACCTTCTTTAATGCTCCAGACTACTTTTTACGTTCTTCCAAGCAAAAGAAAGTACCATCCACAATGCTCCGGACTACTTTTTACGTTCTTCCCAGCAAAATTAAGCACCTTCTCTAATGCTCCAGACTACTTTTTACGTTCTTCCCAGCAAAATTAAGCACCTTCTCTAATGCTCCAGACTACTTTTTACGTTCTTCCAAGCAAAAGAAAGTACCATCCACAATGCTCCAGACTACTTTTTACGTTCTTCCAAGCAAAAGAAAGTACCATCCACAATGCTCCAGACTACTTTTTACGTTCTTCCCAGCAAAATTAAGCACCTTCTCTAATGCTCCAGACTACTTTTTACGTTCTTCCAAGCAAAAGAAAGTACCATCCACAATGCTCCGGACTACTTTTTACGTTCTTCCCAGCAAAATTAAGCACCTTCTCTAATGCTCCAGACTACTTTTTACGTTCTTCCCAGCAAAATTAAGCACCTTCTCTAATGCTCCAGACTACTTTTTACGTTCTTCCAAGCAAAAGAAAGTACCATCCACAATGCTCCGGACTACTTTTTACGTTCGTCCCAGCAAAATTAAGAACTTTCTCCAATGCTCCGGACTACTTTTTACGTTCTTCCCAGCAAAATTAAGCACCTTCTCTAATGCTCCAGACTACTTTTTACGTTCTTCCAAGCAAAAGAAAGTACCATCCGCAATGCTCCGGACTACTTTTTACGTTCTTCCCAGCAAAATTAAGCACCTTCTCTAATGCTCCAGACTACTTTTTACGTTCATCCCAGCAAAATTAAGCAACTTCTCTAATGCTCCAGACTACTTTTTACGTTCTTCCAAGCAGAAGGAAGTACCATCCACAATGCTCCGGACTCTTTTTTACGTTCTTCCCAGCAAAATTAAGCACCTTCTTTAATGCTCCAGACTACTTTTTACGTTCTTCCCAGCAAAATTAAGCACCTTCTCTAATGCTCCAGACTACTTTTTACGTTCTTCCCAGCAAAATTAAGCACCTTCTTTAATGCTCCAGACTACTTTTTACGTTCTTCCAAGCAAAAGAAAGTACCATCCGCAATGCTCCGGACCACTTTTTACGTTCTTCCCAGCAAAATTAAGCACCTTCTCTAATGCTCCAGACTACTTTTTACGTTCTTCCCAGCAAAATTAAGCACCTTCTCTAATGCTCCAGACTACTTTTTACGTTCTTCCAAGCAAAAGAAAGTACCATCCACAATGCTCCAGACTACTTTTTACGTTCTTCCCAGCAAAATTAAGAACTTTCTCCAATGCTCCGGACTACTTTTTACGTTCTTCCCAGCAAAATTAAGCACCTTCTCTAATGCTCCAGACTACTTTTTACGTTCTTCCAAGCAAAAGAAAGTACCATCCGCAATGCTCCGGACTCTTTTTTACGTTCTTCCCAGCAAAATTAAGCACCTTCTTTAATGCTCCAGACTACTTTTTACGTTCTTCCAAGCAAAAGAAAGTACCATCCGCAATGCTCCGGACTACTTTTTACGTTCTTCCCAGCAAAATTAAGCGCCTTCTCTAATGCTCCAGACTACTTTTTACGTTCTTCCAAGCAAAAGAAAGTACCATCCACAATGCTCCGGACTCTTTTTTACGTTCTTCCCAGCAAAATTAAGCACCTTCTTTAATGCTCCAGACTACTTTTTACGTTCTTCCAAGCAAAAGAAAGTACCATCCGCAATGCTCCGGACTACTTTTTACGTTCTTCCCAGCAAAATTAAGCGCCTTCTCTAATGCTCCAGACTACTTTTTACGTTCTTCCAAGCAAAAGAAAGTACCATCCGCAATGCTCCGGACTCTTTTTTACGTTCTTCCCAGCAAAATTAAGCACCTTCTTTAATGCTCCAGACTACTTTTTACGTTCTTCCAAGCAAAAGAAAGTACCATCCACAATGCTCCGGACTACTTTTTACGTTCTTCCCAGCAAAATTAAGCACCTTCTCTAATGCTCCAGACTACTTTTTACGTTCTTCCCAGCAAAATTAAGCACCTTCTCTAATGCTCCAGACTACTTTTTACGTTCTTCCCAGCAAAATTAAGCACCTTCTCTAATGCTCCAGACTACTTTTTACGTTCTTCCAAGCAAAAGAAAGTACCATCCACAATGCTTCGGACTACTTTTTACGTTCTTCCCAGCAAAATTAAGAACTTTCTCCAATGCTCCGGACTACTTTTTACGTTCTTCCCAGCAAAATTAAGCACCTTCTCTAATGCTCCAGACTACTTTTTACGTTCTTCCAAGCAAAAGAAAGTACCATCCGCAATGCTCCGGACTCTTTTTTACGTTCTTCCCAGCAAAATTAAGCACCTCCTTTAATGCTCCAGACTACTTTTTACGTTCTTCCAAGCAAAAGAAAGTACCATCCGCAATGCTCCGGACTACTTTTTACGTTCTTCCCAGCAAAATTAAGCACCTTCTCTAATGCTCCAGACTACTTTTTACGTTCTTCCAAGCAAAAGAAAGTACCATCCGCAATGCTCCGGACTCTTTTTTACGTTCTTCCCAGCAAAATTAAGCACCTTCTTTAATGCTCCAGACTACTTTTTACGTTCTTCCAAGCAAAAGAAAGTACCATCCGCAATGGTCCGGACTACTTTTTACGTTCTTCCCAGCAAAATTAAGCGCCTTCTCTAATGCTCCAGACTACTTTTTACGTTCTTCCAAGCAAAAGAAAGTACCATCCGCAATGCTCCGGACTCTTTTTTACGTTCTTCCCAGCAAAATTAAGCACCTTCTTTAATGCTCCAGACTACTTTTTACGTTCTTCCAAGCAAAAGAAAGTACCATCCGCAATGCTCCGGACTACTTTTTACGTTCTTCCCAGCAAAATTAAGCGCCTTCTCTAATGCTCCAGACTACTTTTTACGTTCTTCCAAGCAAAAGAAAGTACCATCCGCAATGCTCCGGACTCTTTTTTACGTTCTTCCCAGCAAAATTAAGCACCTTCTTTAATGCTCCAGACTACTTTTTACGTTCTTCCAAGCAAAAGAAAGTACCATCCACAATGCTCCGGACTACTTTTTACGTTCTTCCCAGCAAAATTAAGCACCTTCTCTAATGCTCCAGACTACTTTTTACGTTCTTCCCAGCAAAATTAAGCACCTTCTCTAATGCTCCAGACTACTTTTTACGTTCTTCCCAGCAAAATTAAGCACCTTCTCTAATGCTCCAGACTACTTTTTACGTTCTTCCAAGCAAAAGAAAGTACCATCCACAATGCTCCGGACTACTTTTTACGTTCTTCCCAGCAAAATTAAGAACTTTCTCCAATGCTCCGGACTACTTTTTACGTTCTTCCCAGCAAAATTAAGCACCTTCTCTAATGCTCCAGACTACTTTTTACGTTCATCCCAGCAAAATTAAGCAACTTCTCTAATGCTCCAGACTACTTTTTACGTTCTTCCAAGCAAAAGAAAGTACCATCCACAATGCTCCGGACTACTTTTTACGTTCTTCCCAGCAAAATTAAGCACCTTCTTTAATGCTCCAGACTACTTTTTACGTTCTTCCAAGCAAAAGAAAGTACCATCCACAATGCTCCGGACTACTGTTTACGTTCTTCCCAGCAAAATTAAGCACCTTCTCTAATGCTCCAGACTACTTTTTACGTTCTTCCCAGCAAAATTAAGCACCTTCTCTAATGCTCCAGACTACTTTTTACGTTCTTCCCAGCAAAATTAAGCACCTTCTTTAATGCTCCAGACTACTTTTTACGTTCTTCCAAGCAAAAGAAAGTACCATCCGCAATGCTCCGGACTACGTTTTACGTTCTTCCCAGCAAAATTAAGCACCTTCTCTTATGCTCCAGACTACTTTTTACGTTCATCCCAGCAAAATTAAGCAACTTCTCTAATGCTCCAGACTACTTTTTACGTTCTTCCAAGCAAAAGAAAGTACCATCCACAATGCTCCGGACTACTTTTTACGTTCTTCCCAGCAAAATTAAGCACCTTCTTTAATGCTCCAGACTACTTTTTACGTTCTTCCAAGCAAAAGAAAGTACCATCCACAATGCTCCGGACTACTGTTTACGTTCTTCCCAGCAAAATTAAGCACCTTCTCTAATGCTCCAGACTACTTTTTACGTTCTTCCAAGCAAAAGAAAGTACCATCCACAATGCTCCGGACTACTTTTTACGTTCTTCCCAGCAAAATTAAGCACCTTCTCTAATGCTCCAGACTACTTTTTACGTTCTTCCAAGCAAAAGAAAGTACCATCCGCAATGCTCCGGACTACTTTTTACGTTCTTCCCAGCAAAATTAAGCACCTTCTCTAATGCTCCAGACTACTTTTTACGTTCTTCCAAGCAAAAGAAAGTACCATCCGCAATGCTCCGGACTACTTTTTACGTTCTTCCCAGCAAAATTAAGCACCTTCTCTAATGCTCCAGACTACTTTTTACGTTCTTCCAAGCAAAAGAAAGTACCATCCACAATGCTCCGGACTACTTTTTACGTTCTTCCCAGCAAAATTAAGCATCTTCTCTAATACTCCAGACTACTTTTTACGTTCTTCCCAGCAAAATTAAGAACTTTCTCCAATGCTCCAGACTACTTTTTACGTTCTTCCCAGCAAAATTAAGCACCTTCTCTAATGCTCCAGACTACTTTTTACGTTCTTCCAAGCAAAAGAAAGTACCATCCACAATGCTCCGGACTACTTTTTACGTTCTTCCCAGCAAAATTAAGAACTTTCTCCAATGCTCCGGACTACTTTTTACGTTCTTCCCAGCAAAATTAAGCACCTTCTCTAATGCTCCAGACTACTTTTTACGTTCTTCCAAGCAAAAGAAAGTACCATCCGCAATGCTCCGGACTACTTTTTACGTTCTTCCCAGCAAAATTAAGCACCTTCTCTAATGCTCCAGACTACTTTTTACGTTCTTCCAAGCAAAAGAAAGTATCATCCGCAATGCTCCGGAGTACTTTTTACGTTCTTCCCAGCAAAATTAAGCACCTTCTTTAATGCTCCAGACTACTTTTTACGTTCTTCCAAGCAAAAGAAAGTACCATCCACAATGCTCCGGACTACTTTTTACGTTCTTCCCAGCAAAATTAAGCACCTTCTCTAATGCTCCAGACTACTTTTTACGTTCTTCCAAGCAAAAGAAAGTATCATCCGCAATGCTCCGGAGTACTTTTTACGTTCTTCCCAGCAAAATTAAGCACCTTCTCTAATGCTCCAGACTACTTTTTACGTTCTTCCAAGCAAAAAAAAGTACCATCCGCAATGCTCCGGACTACTTTTTACGTTCTTCCCAGCAAAATTAAGCACCTTCTCTAATGCTCCAGACTACTTTTTACGTTCATCCCAGCAAAATTAAGCAACTTCTCTAATGCTCCAGACTACTTTTTACGTTCTTCCAAGCAAAAGAAAGTACCATCCGCAATGCTCCGGACTCTTTTTTACGTTCTTCCCAGCAAAATTAAGCACCTTCTTTAATGCTCCAGACTACTTTTTACGTTCTTCCAAGCAAAAGAAAGTACCATCCACAATGCTCCGGACTACTTTTTACGTTCTTCCCAGCAAAATTAAGCACCTTCTCTAATGCTCCAGACTACTTTTTACGTTCTTCCCAGCAAAATTAAGCACCTTCTCTAATGCTCCAGACTACTTTTTACGTTCTTCCAAGCAAAAGAAAGTACCATCCACAATGCTCCGGACTACTTTTTACGTTCTTCCCAGCAAAATTAAGAACTTTCTCCAATGCTCCGGACTACTTTTTACGTTCTTCCCAGCAAAATTAAGCACCTTCTCTAATGCTCCAGACTACTTTTTACGTTCTTCCAAGCAAAAGAAAGTACCATCCGCAATGCTCCGGACTACTTTTTACGTTCTTCCCAGCAAAATTAAGCACCTTCTCTAATGCTCCAGACTACTTTTAACGTTCTTCCAAGCAAAAGAAAGTACCATCCGCAATGCTCCGGACTACTTTTTACGTTCTTCCCAGCAAAATTAAGCACCTTCTCTAATGCTCCAGACTACTTTTTACGTTCTTCCAAGCAAAAGAAAGTACCATCCACAATGCTCCGGACTACTTTTTACGTTCTTCCCAGCAAAATTAAGCATCTTCTCTAATGCTCCAGACTACTTTTTACGTTCTTCCCAGCAAAATTAAGCACCTTCTCTAATGCTCCAGACTACTTTTTACGTTCTTCCAAGCAAAAGAAAGTACCAACCGCAATGCTTCGGACTACTTTTTACGTTCTTCCCAGCAAAATTAAGAACTTTCTCCAATGCTCCAGACTACTTTTTACGTTCTTCCCAGCAAAATTAAGCACCTTCTCTAATGCTCCAGACTACTTTTTACGTTCTTCCAAGCAAAAGAAAGTACCATCCACAATGCTCCGGACTTCTTTTTACGTTCTTCCCAGCAAAATTAAGCACCTTCTCTAATGCTCCAGACTACTTTTTACGTTCTTCCAAGCAAAAGAAAGTACCATCCACAATGCTCCGGACTACTTTTTACGTTCTTCCCAGCAAAATTAAGCACCTTCTCTAATGCTCCAGACTACTTTTTACGTTCTTCCAAGCAAAAGAAAGTACCATCCGCAATGCTCCGGAGTACTTTTTACGTTCTTCCCAGCAAAATTAAGCACCTTCTCTAATGCTCCAGACTACTTTTTACGTTCTTCCAAGCAAAAGAAAGTACCATCCGCAATGCTCCGGACTACTTTTTACGTTCTTCCAAGCAAAATTAAGCACCTTCTCTAATGCTCCAGACTACTTTTTACGTTTATCCCAGCAAAATTAAGCAACTTCTCTAATGCTCCAGACTACTTTTTACGTTCTTCCAAGCAAAAGAAAGTACCATCCGCAATGCTCCGGACTCTTTTTTACGTTCTTCCCAGCAAAATTAAGCACCTTCTTTAATGATCCAGACTACTTTTTACGTTCTTCCAAGCAAAAGAAAGTACCATCCACAATGCTCCGGACTACTTTTTACGTTCTTCCCAGCAAAATTAAGCACCTTCTCTAATGCTCCAGACTACTTTTTACGTTCTTCCCAGCAAAATTAAGCACCTTCTCCAATGCTCCAGACTACTTTTTACGTTCTTCCAAGCAAAAGAAAGTACCATCCGCAATGCACCGGACTCTTTTTTACGTTCTTCCCAGCAAAATTAAGCACCTTCTTTAATGCTCCAGACTACTTTTTACGTTCTTCCCAGCAAAACTAAGCACCTTCTCTAATGCTCCAGACTACTTTTTAAGTTCTTCCCAACAAAATTAAGCACCTTCTCTAATGCTCCAGACTACTTTTTACGTTCTTCCAAGCAAAAGAAAGTGCCATCCGCAATGCTCCGGACTCTTTTTTACGTTCTTCCCAGCAAAATTAAGCACCTTCTTTAATGCTCCGGACTACTTTTTACGTTCTTCCCAGCAAAATTAAGCGCCTTCTCTAATGCTCCAGACTACTTTTTACGTTCTTCCAAGCAAAAGAAAGTACCATCCGCAATGCTCCGGACTCTTTTTTACGTTCTTCCCAGCAAAATTAAGCACCTTCTTTAATGCTCCAGACTACTTTTTACGTTCTTCCAAGCAAAAGAAAGTACCATCCACAATGCTCCGGACTACTTTTTACGTTCTTCCCAGCAAAATTAAGCACCTTCTCTAATGCTCCAGACTACTTTTTACGTTCTTCCAAGCAAAAGAAAGTACCATCCGCAATGCTCCGGACTACTTTTTACGTTCTTCCCAGCAAAATTAAGCACCTTCTCTAATGCTCCAGACTACTTTTTACGTTCTTCCAAGCAAAAGAAAGTACCATCCGCAATGCTCCGGACTACTTTTTACGTTCTTCCCAGCAAAATTAAGCACCTTTTCTAATGCTCCAGACTACTTTTTACGTTCTTCCAAGCAAAAGAAAGTACCATCCGCAATGCTCCGGACTACTTTTCACGTTCTTCCCAGCAAAATTAAGCACCTTCTCTAATGCTCCAGACTACTTTTTACGTTCTTCCAAGCAAAAGAAAGTACCATCCGCAATGCTCCGGACTACTTTTTACGTTCTTCCCAGCAAAATTAAGCACCTTCTCTAATGCTCCAGACTACTTTTTACGTTCTTCCAAGCAAAAGAAAGTACCATCCACAATGCTCCGGACTACTTTTTACGTTCGTCCCAGCAAAATTAAGCATCTTCTCTAATGCTCCAGACTACTTTTTACGTTCTTCCCAGCAAAATTAAGAACTTTCTCCAATGCTCCAGACTACTTTTTACGTTCTTCCCAGCAAAATTAAGCACCTTCTCTAATGCTCCAGACTACTTTTTACGTTCTTCCAAGCAAAAGAAAGTACCATCCACAATGCTCCGGACTACTTTTTACGTTCTTCCCAGCAAAATTAAGCACGTTCTCTAATGCTCCAGACTACTTTTTACGTTCTTCCAAGCAAAAGAAAGTACCATCCGCAATGCTCCGGAGTACTTTTTACGTTCTTCCCAGCAAAATTAAGCACCTTCTCTAATGCTTCAGACTACTTTTTACGTTCTTCCAAGCAAAATTAAGCACCATCTCTAATGCTCCAGACTACTTTTTACGTTCTTCCAAGCAAAATTAAGCACCTTCTCTAATGCTCCAGACTACTTTTTACGTTCTTCCAAGCAAAATTAAGCACCTTCTTTAATGCTCCAGACTACTTTTTACGTTCTTCCAAGCAAAAGAAAGTACCATCCACAATGCTCCGGACTACTTTTTACGTTCTTCCCAGCAAAATTAAGAACTTTCTCCAATGCTCCAGACTACTTTTTACGTTCTTCCAAGCAAAAGAAAGTACCATCCACAATGCTCCGGACTACTTTTTACGTTCTTCCCAGCAAAATTAATCACCTTCTCTAATGCTCCAGACTACTTTTTACGTTCTTCCAAGCAAAAGAAAGTACCATCCACAATGCTCCGGACTACTTTTTACGTTCTTCCCAGCAAAATTAAGCACCTTCTTTAATGCTCCAGACTACTTTTTACGTTCTTCCAAGCAAAAGAAAGTACCATCCACAATGCTCCGGACTACTTTTTACGTTCTTCCCAGCAAAATTAAGCACCTTCTCTAATGCTCCAGACTACTTTTTACGTTCTTCCCAGCAAAATTAAGCACCTTCTCTAATGCTCCAGACTACTTTTTACGTTCTTCCAAGCAAAAGAAAGTACCATCCGCAATGCTCCGGACTACTTTTTACGTTCTTCCCAGCAAAATTAAGCACCTTCTCTAATGCTCCAGACTACTTTTTACGTTCTTCCAAGCAAAAGAAAGTACCATCCACAATGCTCCGGACTACTTTTTACGTTCTTCCAAGCAAAAGAAAGTACCATCCGCAATGCTCCGGACTACTTTTTACGTTCTTCCCAGCAAAATTAAGCACCTTCTCTAATGCTCCAGACTACTTTTTACGTTCTTCCAAGCAAAAGAAAGTACCATCCGCAATGCTCCGGACTACTTTTTACGTTCTTCCCAGCAAAATTAAGCACCTTCTCTAATGCTCCAGACTACTTTTTACGTTCATCCCAGCAAAATTAAGCAACTTCTCTAATGCTCCAGACTACTTTTTACGTTCTTCCAAGCAGAAGGAAGTACCATCCACAATGCTCCGGACTCTTTTTTACGTTCTTCCCAGCAAAATTAAGCACCTTCTTTAATGCTCCAGACTACTTTTTACGTTCTTCCCAGCAAAATTAAGCACCTTCTTTAATGCTCCAGACTACTTTTTACGTTCTTCCCAGCAAAATTAAGCACCTTCTTTAATGCTCCAGACTACTTTTTACGTTCTTCCAAGCAAAAGAAAGTACCATCCGCAATGCTCCGGACCACTTTTTACGTTCTTCCCAGCAAAATTAAGCACCTTCTCTAATGCTCCAGACTACTTTTTACGTTCTTCCCAGCAAAATTAAGCACCTTCTCTTATGCTCCAGACTACTTTTTACGTTCTTCCAAGCAAAAGAAAGTACCATCCACAATGCTCCAGACTACTTTTTACGTTCTTCCCAGCAAAATTAAGAACTTTCTCCAATGCTCCGGACTACTTTTTACGTTCTTCCCAGCAAAATTAAGCACCTTCTCTAATGCTCCAGACTACTTTTTACGTTCTTCCAAGCAAAAGAAAGTACCATCCGCAATGCTCCGGACTCTTTTTTACGTTCTTCCCAGCAAAATTAAGCACCTTCTTTAATGCTCCAGACTACTTTTTACGTTCTTCCAAGCAAAAGAAAGTACCATCCGCAATGCTCCGGACTACTTTTTACGTTCTTCCCAGCAAAATTAAGCGCCTTCTCTAATGCTCCAGACTACTTTTTACGTTCTTCCAAGCAAAAGAAAGTACCATCCGCAATGCTCCGGACTCTTTTTTACGTTCTTCCCAGCAAAATTAAGCACCTTCTTTAATGCTCCAGACTACTTTTTACGTTCTTCCAAGCAAAAGAAAGTACCATCCGCAATGCTCCGGACTACTTTTTACGTTCTTCCCAGCAAAATTAAGCGCCTTCTCTAATGCTCCAGACTACTTTTTACGTTCTTCCAAGCAAAAGAAAGTACCATCCGCAATGCTCCGGACTCTTTTTTACGTTCTTCCCAGCAAAATTAAGCACCTTCTTTAATGCTCCAGACTACTTTTTACGTTCTTCCAAGCAAAAGAAAGTACCATCCACAATGCTCCGGACTACTTTTTACGTTCTTCCCAGCAAAATTAAGCACCTTCTCTAATGCTCCAGACTACTTTTTACGTTCTTCCCAGCAAAATTAAGCACCTTCTCTAATGCTCCAGACTACTTTTTACGTTCTTCCCAGCAAAATTAAGCACCTTCTCTAATGCTCCAGACTACTTTTTACGTTCTTCCAAGCAAAAGAAAGTACCATCCACAATGCTTCGGACTACTTTTTACGTTCTTCCCAGCAAAATTAAGAACTTTCTCCAATGCTCCGGACTACTTTTTACGTTCTTCCCAGCAAAATTAAGCACCTTCTCTAATGCTCCAGACTACTTTTTACGTTCTTCCAAGCAAAAGAAAGTACCATCCGCAATGCTCCGGACTCTTTTTTACGTTCTTCCCAGCAAAATTAAGCACCTTCTTTAATGCTCCAGACTACTTTTTACGTTCTTCCAAGCAAAAGAAAGTACCATCCGCAATGCTCCGGACTACTTTTTACGTTCTTCCCAGCAAAATTAAGCACCTTCTCTAATGCTCCAGACTACTTTTTACGTTCTTCCAAGCAAAAGAAAGTACCATCCGCAATGCTCCGGACTCTTTTTTACGTTCTTCCCAGCAAAATTAAGCACCTTCTTTAATGCTCCAGACTACTTTTTACGTTCTTCCAAGCAAAAGAAAGTACCATCCGCAATGGTCCGGACTACTTTTTACGTTCTTCCCAGCAAAATTAAGCGCCTTCTCTAATGCTCCAGACTACTTTTTACGTTCTTCCAAGCAAAAGAAAGTACCATCCGCAATGCTCCGGACTCTTTTTTACGTTCTTCCCAGCAAAATTAAGCACCTTCTTTAATGCTCCAGACTACTTTTTACGTTCTTCCAAGCAAAAGAAAGTACCATCCGCAATGCTCCGGACTACTTTTTACGTTCTTCCCAGCAAAATTAAGCGCCTTCTCTAATGCTCCAGACTACTTTTTACGTTCTTCCAAGCAAAAGAAAGTACCATCCGCAATGCTCCGGACTCTTTTTTACGTTCTTCCCAGCAAAATTAAGCACCTTCTTTAATGCTCCAGACTACTTTTTACGTTCTTCCAAGCAAAAGAAAGTACCATCCACAATGCTCCGGACTACTTTTTACGTTCTTCCCAGCAAAATTAAGCACCTTCTCTAATGCTCCAGACTACTTTTTACGTTCTTCCCAGCAAAATTAAGCACCTTCTCTAATGCTCCAGACTACTTTTTACGTTCTTCCCAGCAAAATTAAGCACCTTCTCTAATGCTCCAGACTACTTTTTACGTTCTTCCAAGCAAAAGAAAGTACCATCCACAATGCTCCGGACTACTTTTTACGTTCGTCCCAGCAAAATTAAGAACTTTCTCCAATGCTCCGGACTACTTTTTACGTTCTTCCCAGCAAAATTAAGCACCTTCTCTAATGCTCCAGACTACTTTTTACGTTCATCCCAGCAAAATTAAGCAACTTCTCTAATGCTCCAGACTACTTTTTACGTTCTTCCAAGCAAAAGAAAGTACCATCCACAATGCTCCGGACTACTTTTTACGTTCTTCCCAGCAAAATAAAGCACCTTCTTTAATGCTCCAGACTACTTTTTACGTTCTTCCAAGCAAAAGAAAGTACCATCCACAATGCTCCGGACTACTGTTTACGTTCTTCCCAGCAAAATTAAGCACCTTCTCTAATGCTCCAGACTACTTTTTACGTTCTTCCCAGCAAAATTAAGCACCTTCTTTAATGCTCCAGACTACTTTTTACGTTCTTCCAAGCAAAAGAAAGTACCATCCGCAATGCTCCGGACTACTTTTTACGTTCTTCCCAGCAAAATTAAGCACCTTCTCTTATGCTCCAGACTACTTTTTACGTTCATCCCAGCAAAATTAAGCAACTTCTCTAATGCTCCAGACTACTTTTTACGTTCTTCCAAGCAAAAGAAAGTACCATCCACAATGCTCCGGACTACTTTTTACGTTCTTCCCAGCAAAATTAAGCACCTTCTTTAATGCTCCAGACTACTTTTTACGTTCTTCCAAGCAAAAGAAAGTACCATCCACAATGCTCCGGACTACTGTTTACGTTCTTCCCAGCAAAATTAAGCACCTTCTCTAATGCTCCAGACTACTTTTTACGTTCTTCCAAGCAAAAGAAAGTACCATCCACAATGCTCCGGACTACTTTTTACGTTCTTCCCAGCAAAATTAAGCACCTTCTCTAATGCTCCAGACTACTTTTTACGTTCTTCCAAGCAAAAGAAAGTACCATCCGCAATGCTCCGGACTACTTTTTACGTTCTTCCCAGCAAAATTAAGCACCTTCTCTAATGCTCCAGACTACTTTTTACGTTCTTCCAAGCAAAAGAAAGTACCATCCGCAATGCTCCGGACTACTTTTTACGTTCTTCCCAGCAAAATTAAGCACCTTCTCTAATGCTCCAGACTACTTTTTACGTTCTTCCAAGCAAAAGAAAGTACCATCCACAATGCTCCGGACTACTTTTTACGTTCTTCCCAGCAAAATTAAGCATCTTCTCTAATACTCCAGACTACTTTTTACGTTCTTCCCAGCAAAATTAAGAACTTTCTCCAATGCTCCAGACTACTTTTTACGTTCTTCCCAGCAAAATTAAGCACCTTCTCTAATGCTCCAGACTACTTTTTACGTTCTTCCAAGCAAAAGAAAGTACCATCCACAATGCTCCGGACTACTTTTTACGTTCTTCCCAGCAAAATTAAGAACTTTCTCCAATGCTCCGGACTACTTTTTACGTTCTTCCCAGCAAAATTAAGCACCTTCTCTAATGCTCCAGACTACTTTTTACGTTCTTCCAAGCAAAAGAAAGTACCATCCGCAATGCTCCGGACTACTTTTTACGTTCTTCCCAGCAAAATTAAGCACCTTCTCTAATGCTCCAGACTACTTTTTACGTTCTTCCAAGCAAAAGAAAGTATCATCCGCAATGCTCCGGAGTACTTTTTACGTTCTTCCCAGCAAAATTAAGCACCTTCTTTAATGCTCCAGACTACTTTTTACGTTCTTCCAAGCAAAAGAAAGTACCATCCACAATGCTCCGGACTACTTTTTACGTTCTTCCCAGCAAAATTAAGCACCTTCTCTAATGCTCCAGACTACTTTTTACGTTCTTCCAAGCAAAAGAAAGTATCATCCGCAATGCTCCGGAGTACTTTTTACGTTCTTCCCAGCAAAATTAAGCACCTTCTCTAATGCTCCAGACTACTTTTTACGTTCTTCCAAGCAAAAAAAAGTACCATCCGCAATGCTCCGGACTACTTTTTACGTTCTTCCCAGCAAAATTAAGCACCTTCTCTAATGCTCCAGACTACTTTTTACGTTCATCCCAGCAAAATTAAGCAACTTCTCTAATGCTCCAGACTACTTTTTACGTTCTTCCAAGCAAAAGAAAGTACCATCCGCAATGCTCCGGACTCTTTTTTACGTTCTTCCCAGCAAAATTAAGCACCTTCTTTAATGCTCCAGACTACTTTTTACGTTCTTCCAAGCAAAAGAAAGTACCATCCACAATGCTCCGGACTACTTTTTACGTTCTTCCCAGCAAAATTAAGCACCTTCTCTAATGCTCCAGACTACTTTTTACGTTCTTCCCAGCAAAATTAAGCACCTTCTCTAATGCTCCAGACTACTTTTTACGTTCTTCCAAGCAAAAGAAAGTACCATCCACAATGCTCCGGACTACTTTTTACGTTCTTCCCAGCAAAATTAAGAACTTTCTCCAATGCTCCGGACTACTTTTTACGTTCTTCCCAGCAAAATTAAGCACCTTCTCTAATGCTCCAGACTACTTTTTACGTTCTTCCAAGCAAAAGAAAGTACCATCCGCAATGCTCCGGACTACTTTTTACGTTCTTCCCAGCAAAATTAAGCACCTTCTCTAATGCTCCAGACTACTTTTTACGTTCTTCCAAGCAAAAGAAAGTACCATCCACAATGCTCCGGACTACTTTTTACGTTCTTCCCAGCAAAATTAAGCATCTTCTCTAATGCTCCAGACTACTTTTTACGTTCTTCCCAGCAAAATTAAGCACCTTCTCTAATGCTCCAGACTACTTTTTACGTTCTTCCAAGCAAAAGAAAGTACCAACCGCAATGCTTCGGACTACTTTTTACGTTCTTCCCAGCAAAATTAAGAACTTTCTCCAATGCTCCAGACTACTTTTTACGTTCTTCCCAGCAAAATTAAGCACCTTCTCTAATGCTCCAGACTACTTTTTACGTTCTTCCAAGCAAAAGAAAGTACCATCCACAATGCTCCAGACTTCTTTTTACGTTCTTCCCAGCAAAATTAAGCACCTTCTCTAATGCTCCAGACTACTTTTTACGTTCTTCCAAGCAAAAGAAAGTACCATCCACAATGCTCCGGACTACTTTTTACGTTCTTCCCAGCAAAATTAAGCACCTTCTCTAATGCTCCAGACTACTTTTTACGTTCTTCCAAGCAAAAGAAAGTACCATCCGCAATGCTCCGGAGTACTTTTTACGTTCTTCCCAGCAAAATTAAGCACCTTCTCTAATGCTCCAGACTACTTTTTACGTTCTTCCAAGCAAAAGAAAGTACCATCCGCAATGCTCCGGACTACTTTTTACGTTCTTCCAAGCAAAATTAAGCACCTTCTCTAATGCTCCAGACTACTTTTTACGTTTATCCCAGCAAAATTAAGCAACTTCTCTAATGCTCCAGACTACTTTTTACGTTCTTCCAAGCAAAAGAAAGTACCATCCGCAATGCTCCGGACTCTTTTTTACGTTCTTCCCAGCAAAATTAAGCACCTTCTTTAATGATCCAGACTACTTTTTACGTTCTTCCAAGCAAAAGAAAGTACCATCCACAATGCTCCGGACTACTTTTTACGTTCTTCCCAGCAAAATTAAGCACCTTCTCTAATGCTCCAAACTACTTTTTACGTTCTTCCCAGCAAAATTAAGCACCTTCTCCAATGCTCCAGACTACTTTTTACGTTCTTCCAAGCAAAAGAAAGTACCATCCGTAATGCACCGGACTCTTTTTTACGTTCTTCCCAGCAAAATTAAGCACCTTCTTTAATGCTCCAGACTACTTTTTACGTTCTTCCCAGCAAAACTAAGCACCTTCTCTAATGCTCCAGACTACTTTTTAAGTTCTTCCCAACAAAATTAAGCACCTTCTCTAATGCTCCAGACTACTTTTTACGTTCTTCCAAGCAAAAGAAAGTGCCATCCGCAATGCTCCGGACTCTTTTTTACGTTCTTCCCAGCAAAATTAAGCACCTTCTTTAATGCTCCGGACTACTTTTTACGTTCTTCCCAGCAAAATTAAGCGCCTTCTCTAATGCTCCAGACTACTTTTTACGTTCTTCCAAGCAAAAGAAAGTACCATCCGCAATGCTCCGGACTCTTTTTTACGTTCTTCCCAGCAAAATTAAGCACCTTCTTTAATGCTCCAGACTACTTTTTACGTTCTTCCAAGCAAAAGAAAGTACCATCCACAATGCTCCGGACTACTTTTTACGTTCTTCCCAGCAAAATTAAGCACCTTCTCTAATGCTCCAGACTACTTTTTACGTTCTTCCAAGCAAAAGAAAGTACCATCCGCAATGCTCCGGACTACTTTTTACGTTCTTCCCAGCAAAATTAAGCACCTTCTCTAATGCTCCAGACTACTTTTTACGTTCTTCCAAGCAAAAGAAAGTACCATCCGCAATGCTCCGGACTACTTTTTACGTTCTTCCCAGCAAAATTAAGCACCTTTTCTAATGCTCCAGACTACTTTTTACGTTCTTCCAAGCAAAAGAAAGTACCATCCGCAATGCTCCGGACTACTTTTCACGTTCTTCCCAGCAAAATTAAGCACCTTCTCTAATGCTCCAGACTACTTTTTACGTTCTTCCAAGCAAAAGAAAGTACCATCCGCAATGCTCCGGACTACTTTTTACGTTCTTCCCAGCAAAATTAAGCACCTTCTCTAATGCTCCAGACTACTTTTTACGTTCTTCCAAGCAAAAGAAAGTACCATCCACAATGCTCCGGACTACTTTTTACGTTCGTCCCAGCAAAATTAAGCATCTTCTCTAATGCTCCAGACTACTTTTTACGTTCTTCCCAGCAAAATTAAGAACTTTCTCCAATGCTCCAGACTACTTTTTACGTTCTTCCCAGCAAAATTAAGCACCTTCTCTAATGCTCCAGACTACTTTTTACGTTCTTCCAAGCAAAAGAAAGTACCATCCACAATGCTCCGGACTACTTTTTACGTTCTTCCCAGCAAAATTAAGCACGTTCTCTAATGCTCCAGACTACTTTTTACGTTCTTCCAAGCAAAAGAAAGTACCATCCGCAATGCTCCGGAGTACTTTTTACGTTCTTCCCAGCAAAATTAAGCACCTTCTCTAATGCTTCAGACTACTTTTTACGTTCTTCCAAGCAAAATTAAGCACCATCTCTAATGCTCCAGACTACTTTTTACGTTCTTCCAAGCAAAATTAAGCACCTTCTCTAATGCTCCAGACTACTTTTTACGTTCTTCCAAGCAAAATTAAGCACCTTCTTTAATGCTCCAGACTACTTTTTACGTTCTTCCAAGCAAAAGAAAGTACCATCCACAATGCTCCGGACTACTTTTTACGTTCTTCCCAGCAAAATTAAGAACTTTCTCCAATGCTCCAGACTACTTTTTACGTTCTTCCAAGCAAAAGAAAGTACCATCCACAATGCTCCGGACTACTTTTTACGTTCTTCCCAGCAAAATTAATCACCTTCTCTAATGCTCCAGACTACTTTTTACGTTCTTCCAAGCAAAAGAAAGTACCATCCACAATGCTCCGGACTACTTTTTACGTTCTTCCCAGCAAAATTAAGCACCTTCTTTAATGCTCCAGACTACTTTTTACGTTCTTCCAAGCAAAAGAAAGTACCATCCACAATGCTCCGGACTACTTTTTACGTTCTTCCCAGCAAAATTAAGCACCTTCTCTAATGCTCCAGACTACTTTTTACGTTCTTCCCAGCAAAATTAAGCACCTTCTCTAATGCTCCAGACTACTTTTTACGTTCTTCCAAGCAAAAGAAAGTACCATCCGCAATGCTCCGGACTACTTTTTACGTTCTTCCCAGCAAAATTAAGCACCTTCTCTAATGCTCCAGACTACTTTTTACGTTCTTCCAAGCAAAAGAAAGTACCATCCACAATGCTCCGGACTACTTTTTACGTTCTTCCAAGCAAAAGAAAGTACCATCCGCAATGCTCCGGACTACTTTTTACGTTCTTCCCAGCAAAATTAAGCACCTTCTCTAATGCTCCAGACTACTTTTTACGTTCTTCCAAGCAAAAGAAAGTACCATCCACAATGCTCCGGACTACTTTTTACGTTCTTCCCAGCAAAATTAAGCACCTTCTTTAATGCTCCAGACTACTTTTTACGTTCTTCCAAGCAAAAGAAAGTACCATCCGCAATGCTCCGGACTACTTTTTACGTTCTTCCCAGCAAAATTAAGCACCTTCTCTAATGCTCCAGACTACTTTTTACGTTCTTCCAAGCAAAAGAAAGTACCATCCACAATGCTCCGGACTACTTTTTACGTTCTTCCCAGCAAAATTAAGCACCTTCTTTAATGCTCCAGACTACTTTTTACGTTCTTCCAAGCAAAAGAAAGTACCATCCACAATGCTCCGGACTACTTTTTACGTTCTTCCCAGCAAAATTAAGCACCTTCTCTAATGCTCCAGACTACTTTTTACGTTCTTCCCAGCAAAATTAAGCACCTTCTCTAATGCTCCAGACTACTTTTTACGTTCTTCCCAGCAAAATTAAGCACCTTCTCCAATGCTCCAGACTACTTTTTACGTTCTTCCAAGCAAAAGAAAGCACCTTCTCCAATGCTCCAGACTACTTTTTACGTTCTTCCCAGCAAAATTAAGCACCTTCTCTAATGCTCCAGACTACTTTTTACGTTCTTCCAAGCAAAAGAAAGTACCATCCACAATGCTCCGGACTACTTTTTACGTTCTTCCCAGCAAAATTAAGCACCTTCTTTAATGCTCCAGACTACTTTTTACGTTCTTCCAAGCAAAAGAAAGTACCATCCACAATGCTCCGGACTACTTTTTACGTTCTTCCCAGCAAAATTAAGCACCTTCTCTAATGCTCCAGACTACTTTTTACGTTCTTCCCAGCAAAATTAAGCACCATCTCTAATGCTCCAGACTACTTTTTACGTTCTTCCAAGCAAAAGAAAGTACCATCCGCAATGCTCCGGACTACTTTTTACGTTCTTCCCAGCAAAATTAAGCACCTTCTCTAATGCTCCAGACTACTTTTTACGTTCTTCCAAGCAAAAGAAAGTACCATCCACAATGCTCCGGACTCTTTTTTACGTTCTTCCCAGCAAAATTAAGCACCTTCTTTAATGCTCCAGACTACTTTTTACGTTCTTCCAAGCAAAAGAAAGTACCATCCGCAATGCTCCGGACTACTTTTTACGTTCTTCCAAGCAAAATTAAGCACCTTCTCTAATGCTCCAGACTACTTTTTACGTTCTTCCAAGCAAAAGAAAGTACCATCCGCAATGCTCCGGACTACTTTTTACGTTCTTCCCAGCAAAATTAAGCACCTTCTCTAATGCTCCAGACTACTTTTTACGTTCTTCCCAGCAAAATTAAGCACCTTCTCTAATGCTCCAGACTACTTTTTACGTTCTTCCAAGCAAAAGAAAGTACCATCCACAATGCTCCGGACTACTTTTTACGTTCTTCCCAGCAAAATTAAGCACCTTCTCTAATGCTCCAGACTACTTTTTACGTTCTTCCAAGCAAAAGAAAGTACCATCCGCAATGCTCCGGACTACTTATTACGTTCTTCCCAGCAAAATTAAGCGCCTTCTCTAATGCTCCAGACTACTTTTTACGTTCTTCCCAGCAAAATTAAGCACCTTCTCTAATGCTCCAGACTACTTTTTACGTTCTTCCAAGCAAAAGAAAGTACCATCCACAATGCTCCGGACTACTTTTTACGTTCTTCCCAGCAAAATTAAGCACCTTCTCTAATGCTCCAGACTACTTTTTACGTTCTTCCCAGCAAAATTAAGCACCTTCTCTCATGCTCCAGACTACTTTTTACGTTCTTCCAAGCAAAAGAAAGTACCATCCGCAATGCTCCGGACTACTTTTTACGTTCTTCCCAGCAAAATTAAGCACCTTCTCTAATGCTCCAGACTACTTTTTACGTTCTTCCCAGCAAAATTAAGCACCTTCTCTAATGCTCCAGACTACTTTTTACGTTCTTCCAAGCAAAAGAAAGTACCATCCGCAATGCTCCGGACTACTTTTTACGTTCTTCCCAGCAAAATTAAGCACCTTCTCTAATGCTCCAGACTACTTTTTACGTTCTTCCAAGCAAAAGAAAGTACCATCCGCAATGCTCCGGACTACTTATTACGTTCTTCCCAGCAAAATTAAGCGCCTTCTCTAATGCTCCAGACTACTTTTTACGTTCTTCCAAGCAAAAGAAAGTACCATCCGCAATGCTCCGGACTCTTTTTTACGTTCTTCCCAGCAAAATTAAGCACCTTCTCTAATGCTCCAGACTACTTTTTACGTTCTTCCCAGCAAAATTAAGCACCTTCTCTAATGCTCCAGACTACTTTTTACGTTCTTCCAAGCAAAAGAAAGTACCATCCGCAATGCTCCGGACTACTTTTTACGTTCTTCCCAGCAAAATTAAGCACCTTCTCTAATGCTCCAGACTACTTTTTACGTTCTTCCAAGCAAAAGAAAGTACCATCCACAATGCTCCGGACTACTTTTTACGTTCTTCCAAGCAAAATTAAGCACCTTCTCTAATGCTCCAGACTACTTTTTACGTTCTTCCAAGCAAAATTAAGCACCTTCTCCAATGCTCCAGACTACTTTTTACGTTCTTCCAAGCAAAAGAAAGTACCATCCGCAATGCTCCGGACTACTTATTACGTTCTTCCCAGCAAAATTAAGCACCTTCTCTAATGCTCCAGACTACTTTTTACGTTCTTCCAAGCAAAAGAAAGTACCATCCACAATGCTCCGGACTACTTTTTACGTTCTTCCAAGCAAAATTAAGCACCTTCTCTAATGCTCCAGACTACTTTTTACGTTCTTCCCAGCAAAAGAAAGTACCATCCGCAATGCTCCGGACTACTTTTTACGTTCTTCCCAGCAAAATTAAGCACCTTCTCTAATGCTCCAGACTACTTTTTACGTTCTTCCAAGCAAAAGAAAGTACCATCCGCAATGCTCCGGACTACTTTTTACGTTCTTCCCAGCAAAATTAAGCACCTTCTCTAATGCTCCAGACTACTTTTTACGTTCTTCCAAGCAAAAGAAAGTACCATCCGCAATGCTCCGGACTACTTATTACGTTCTTCCCAGCAAAATTAAGCACCTTCTCTAATGCTCCAGACTACTTTTTACGTTCTTCCAAGCAAAAGAAAGTACCATCCGCAATGCTCCGGACTACTTTTTACGTTCTTCCCAGCAAAATTAAGCACCTTCTCTAATGCTCCAGACTACTTTTTACGTTCTTCCAAGCAAAAGAAAGTACCATCCGCAATGCTCCGGACTACTTTTTACGTTCTTCCCAGCAAAATTAAGCACCTTCTCTAATGCTCCAGACTACTTTTTACGTTCTTCCAAGCAAAAGAAAGTACCATCCGCAATGCTCCGGACTACTTATTACGTTCTTCCCAGCAAAATTAAGCACCTTCTCTAATGCTCCAGACTACTTTTTACGTTCTTCCAAGCAAAAGAAAGTACCATCCGCAATGCTCCGGACTACTTTTTACGTTCTTCCCAGCAAAATTAAGCACCTTCTCTAATGCTCCAGACTACTTTTTACGTTCTTCCAAGCAAAAGAAAGTACCATCCGCAATGCTCCGGACTACTTTTTACGTTCTTCCCAGCAAAATTAAGCACCTTCTCTAATGCTCCAGACTACTTTTTACGTTCTTCCAAGCAAAAGAAAGTACCATCCGCAATGCTCCGGACTACTTATTACGTTCTTCCCAGCAAAATTAAGCGCCTTCTCTAATGCTCCAGACTACTTTTTACGTTCTTCCAAGCAAAAGAAAGTACCATCCACAATGCTCCGGACTACTTTTTACGTTCTTCCAAGCAAAATTAAGCACCTTCTCTAATGCTCCAGACTACTATTTACGTTCTTCCAAGCAAAATTAAGCACCTTCTTTAATGCTCCAGACTACTTTTTACGTTCTTCCAAGCAAAAGAAAGTACCATCCGCAATGCTCCGGACTACTTTTTACGTTCTTCCCAGCAAAATTAAGCACTTTCTCTAATGCTCCAGACTACTTTTTACGTTCTTCCAAGCAAAAGAAAGTACCATCCACAATGCTCCGGACTACTTTTTACGTTCTTCCAAGCAAAATTAAGCACCTTCTCTAATGCTCCAGACTACTTTTTACGTTCTTCCAAGCAAAAGAAAGTACCATCCACAATGCTCCGGACTACTTTTTACGTTCTTCCAAGCAAAATTAAGCACCTTCTCTAATGCTCCAGACTACTTTTTACGTTCTTCCAAGCAAAAGAAAGTACCATCCGCAATGCTCCGGACTACTTATTACGTTCTTCCCAGCAAAATTAAGCGCCTTCTCTAATGCTCCAGACTACTTTTTACGTTCTTCCAAGCAAAAGAAAGTACCATCCACAATGCTCCGGACTACTTTTTACGTTCTTCCAAGCAAAATTAAGCACCTTCTCTAATGCTCCAGACTACTATTTACGTTCTTCCAAGCAAAATTAAGCACCTTCTTTAATGCTCCAGACTACTTTTTACGTTCTTCCAAGCAAAAGAAAGTACCATCCGCAATGCTCCGGACTACTTTTTACGTTCTTCCCAGCAAAATTAAGCACCTTCTCTAATGCTCCAGACTACTTTTTACGTTCTTCCAAGCAAAAGAAAGTACCATCCACAATGCTCCAGACTACTTTTT
Organism: Anopheles coustani; assembly: GCF_943734705.1. Taxonomy (NCBI): domain Eukaryota; kingdom Metazoa; phylum Arthropoda; class Insecta; order Diptera; family Culicidae; genus Anopheles; species Anopheles coustani. The sequence goes on along the minus strand of NW_026525417.1, from coordinate 399,017 downwards.
ACGTTCTTCCAAGCAAAATTAAGCACCTTCTCTAATGCTCCAGACTACTTTTTACGTTCTTCCAAGCAAAATTAAGCACCTTCTTTAATGCTCCAGACTACTTTTTACGTTCTTCCAAGCAAAAGAAAGTACCATCCGCAATGCTCCGGACTACTTTTTACGTTCTTCCCAGCAAAATTAAGCACCTTCTCTAATGCTCCAGACTACTTTTTACGTTCTTCCAAGCAAAAGAAAGTACCATCCGCAATGCTCCGGACTACTTATTACGTTCTTCCCAGCAAAATTAAGCACCTTCTCTAATGCTCCAGACTACTTTTTACGTTCTTCCAAGCAAAAGAAAGTACCATCCGCAATGCTCCGGACTACTTTTTACGTTCTTCCCAGCAAATTAAGCACCTTCTCCAATGCTCCACACTACTTTTTACGTTCTTCCAAGCAAAAGAAAGTACCATCCGCAATGCTCCGGACTACTTTTTACGTTCTTCCCAGCAAAATTAAGCACCTTCTCTAATGCTCCAGACTACTTTTTACGTTCTTCCAAGCAAAAGAAAGTACCATCCGCAATGCTCCGGACTACTTATTACGTTCTTCCCAGCAAAATTAAGCGCCTTCTCTAATGCTCCAGACTACTTTTTACGTTCTTCCAAGCAAAAGAAAGTACCATCCACAATGCTCCGGACTACTTTTTACGTTCTTCCAAGCAAAATTAAGCACCTTCTCTAATGCTCCAGACTACTATTTACGTTCTTCCAAGCAAAATTAAGCACCTTCTTTAATGCTCCAGACTACTTTTTACGTTCTTCCAAGCAAAAGAAAGTACCATCCGCAATGCTCCGGACTACTTTTTACGTTCTTCCCAGCAAAATTAAGCACCTTCTCTAATGCTCCAGACTACTTTTTACGTTCTTCCAAGCAAAAGAAAGTACCATCCACAATGCTCCGGACTACTTTTTACGTTCTTCCCAGCAAAATTAAGCACCTTCTCTAATGCTCCAGACTACTTTTTACGTTCTTCCAAGCAAAATTAAGCACCTTCTTTAATGCTCCAGACTACTTTTTACGTTCTTCCAAGCAAAAGAAAGTACCATCCGCAATGCTCCGGACTACTTTTTACGTTCTTCCCAGCAAAATTAAGCACCTTCTCTAATGCTCCAGACTACTTTTTACGTTCTTCCAAGCAAAAGAAAGTACCATCCGCAATGCTCCGGACTACTTTTTACGTTCTTCCCAGCAAAATTAATCACCTTCTCTAATGCTCCAGACTACTTTTTACGTTCATCCCAGCAAAATTAAGCACCATCTCTAATGCTCCAGACTACTTTTTACGTTCTTCCAAGCAAAAGAAAGTACCATCCGCAATGCTCCGGACTACTTTTTACGTTCTTCCCAGCAAAATTAAGCACCTTCTCTAATGCTCCAGACTACTTTTTACGTTCTTCCAAGCAAAAGAAAGTACCATCCGCAATGCTCCGGACTCTTTTTTACGTTCTTCCCAGCAAAATTAAGCACCTTCTTTAATGCTCCAGACTACGTTTTACGTTCTTCCAAGCAAAAGAAAGTACCATCCGCAATGCTCCGGACTCTTTTTTACGTTCTTCCCAGCAAAATTAAGCACCTTCTTTAATGCTCCAGACTACTTTTTACGTTCTTCCAAGCAAAAGAAAGTACCATCCACAATGCTCCGGACTACTTTTTACGTTCTTCCCAGCAAAATTAAGCACCTTCTCTAATGCTCAAGACTACTTTTTACGTTCTTCCCAGCAAAATTAAGCACCTTCTCTAATGCTCCAGACTACTTTTTACGTTCTTCCAAGCAAAAGAAAGTACCATCCGCAATGCTCCGGACTCTTTTTTACGTTCTTCCCAGCAAAATTAAGCACCTTCTCTAATGCTCCAGACTACTTTTTACGTTCTTCCCAGCAAAATTAAGCACCTTCTCTAATGCTCCAGACTACTTTTTACGTTCTTCCAAGCAAAAGAAAGTACCATCCACAATGCTCCGGACTACTTTTTACGTTCTTCCCAGCAAAATTAAGCACCTTCTCTAATGCTCCAGACTACTTTTTACGTTCTTCCCAGCAAAATTAAGCACCTTCTCTAATGCTCCAGACTACTTTTTACGTTCTTCCAAGCAAAAGAAAGTACCATCCACAATGCTCCGGACTACTTTTTACGTTCTTCCCAGCAAAATTAAGCACCTTCTTTAATGCTCCAGACTACGTTTTACGTTCTTCCAAGCAAAAGAAAGTACCATCCGCAATGCTCCGGACTCTTTTTTACGTTCTTCCCAGCAAAATTAAGCACCTTCTTTAATGCTCCAGACTACTTTTTACGTTCTTCCAAGCAAAAGAAAGTACCATCCACAATGCTCCGGACTACTTTTTACGTTCTTCCCAGCAAAATTAAGCACCTTCTCTAATGCTCCAGACTACTTTTTACGTTCTTCCCAGCAAAATTAAGCACCTTCTCTAATGCTCCAGACTACTTTTTACGTTCTCCCAAGCAAAAGAAAGTACCATCCACAATGCTCCGGACTACTTTTTACGTTCTTCCCAGCAAAATTAAGCACCTTCTCTAATGCTCCAGACTACTTTTTACGTTCTTCCCAGCAAAATTAAGCACCTTCTCCAATGCTCCAGACTACTTTTTACGTTCTTCCCAGCAAAATTAAGCACCTTCTCCAATGCTCCAGACTACTTTTTACGTTCTTCCAAGCAAAAGAAAGCACCTTCTCCAATGCTCCAGACTACTTTTTACGTTCTTCCCAGCAAAATTAAGCACTTTCTCCCATGCTCCAGGCTACTTTTTACGTCCTTCCCAGCAAAACTAAGCACCTTCTCCAATGCTCCAGACTATTTTTTACGTTCTTCCCAGCAAAATTAAGCACCTTCTCTAATGCTCCAGACTACTTTTTAAGTTCTTCCCAGCAAAACTAAGCACCTTCTCCAATGCTCCAGACTACTTTTTACGTTCTTCCAAGCAAAAGAAAGCACCTTCTCCAATGCTCCAGACTACTTTTTACGTTCTTCCCAGCAAAATTAAGCACCTTCTCTAATGCTCCAGACTACTTTTTACGTTCTTCCAAGCAAAAGAAAGCACCTTCTCCAATGCTCCACACTACTTTTTACGTTCTTCCCAGCAAAATTAAGCACTTTCTCCCATGCTCCAGGCTACTTTTTACGTTCTTCCCAGCAAAATTAAGCACCTTCTCCAATGCTCCAGACTACTTTTTACGTTCTTCCCAGCAAAATTAAGCACCTTCTCCAATGCTCCAGACTACTTTTTACGTTCTTCCAAGCAAAAGAAAGCACCTTCTCCCATGCTCCACACTACTTTTTACGTTCTTCCCAGCAAAATTAAGCACTTTCTCCCATGCTCCAGGCTACTTTTTACGTTCTTCCCAGCAAAATTAAGCACCTTCTCCAATGCTCCAGACTACTTTTTACGTTCTTCCCAGCAAAATTAAGCACCTTCTCCAATGCTCCAGACTACTTTTTACGTTCTTCCAAGCAAAAGAAAGCACCTTCTCCAATGCTCCAGACTACTTTTTACGTTCTTCCCAGCAAAATTAAGCACTTTCTCCCATGCTCCAGGCTACTTTTTACGTCCTTCCCAGCAAAACTAAGCACCTTCTCCAATGCTCCAGACTACTTTTTACGTTCTTCCCAGCAAAATTAAGCACCTTCTCTAATGCTCCAGACTACTTTTTACGTTCTTCCAAGCAAAAGAAAGCACCTTCTCCAATGCTCCAGACTACTTTTTACGTTCTTCCCAGCAAAATTAAGCACCTTCTCCAATGCTCCAGACTACTTTTTACGTTCTTCCCAGCAAAATTAAGCACCTTCTCCAATGCTCCAGACTACTTTTTACGTTCTTCCCAGCAAAATTAAGCACCTTCTCCAATACTCCAGACTACTTTTTACGTTCTTCCCAGCAAAATTAAGCACCTTCTCCAATGCTCCAGACTACTTTTTACGTTCTTCCCAGCAAAATTAAGCACCTTCTCTAATGCTCCAGACTATTTTTTACGTTCTTCCCAGCAAAATTAAGCACCTTCTCTAATGCTTCAGACTACTTTTTAAGTTCTTCCCAGCAAAACTAAGCACCTTCTCCAATGCTCCAAACTACTTTTTACGTTATTCCCAGCAAAATTAAGCACCTTCTCCAATGCTCCAGACTACTTTTTACGTTCTTCCAAGCAAAAGAAAGCACCTTCTCCCATGCTCCACACTACTTTTTACGTTCTTCCCAGCAAAATTAAGCACTTTCTCCCATGCTCCAGGCTACTTTTTACGTTCTTCCCAGCAAAACTAAGCACCTTCTCCAATGCTCCAGACTACTTTTTACGTTCTTCCAAGCAAAAGAAAGCACCTTCTCCAATGCTCCAGACTACTTTTTACGTTCTTCCAAGCAAAAGAAAGCACCTTCTCCAATGCTCCAGACTACTTTTTACGTTCTTCCCAGCAAAATTAAGCACTTTCTCCCATGCTCCAGGCTACTTTTTACGTTCTTCCCAGCAAAATTAAGCACCTTCTCCAATGCTCCAGACTACTTTTTACGTTCTTCCAAGCAAAAGAAAGCACCTTCTCCCATGCTCCACACTACTTTTTACGTTCTTCCCAGCAAAATTAAGCACTTTCTCCCATGCTCCAGGCTACTTTTTACGTTCTTCCCAGCAAAATGAAGCACCTTCTCCAATGCTCCAGACTACTTTTTACGTTCTTCCCAGCAAAATTAAGCACCTTCTCCAATGCTCCAGACTACTTTTTACGTTCTTCCAAGCAAAAGAAAGCACCTTCTCCAATGCTCCAGACTACTTTTTACGTTCTTCCCAGCAAAATTAAGCACTTTCTCCCATGCTCCAGGCTACTTTTTACGTTCTTCCCAGCAAAATTAAGCACCTTCTCCAATGCTCCAGACTACTTTTTACGTTCTTCCAAGCAAAAGAAAGCACCTTCTCCCATGCTCCACACTACTTTTTACGTTCTTCCCAGCAAAATTAAGCACTTTCTCCCATGCTCCAGGCTACTTTTTACGTCCTTCCCAGCAAAACTAAGCACCTTCTCCAATGCTCCAGACTACTTTTTACGTTCTTCCCAGCAAAATTAAGCACCTTCTCCAATGCTCCAGACTACTTTTTACGTTCTTCCAAGCAAAAGAAAGCACCTTCTCCAATGCTCCAGACTACTTTTTACGTTCTTCCCAGCAAAATTAAGCACCTTCTCCAATGCTCCAGACTACTTTTTACGTTCTTCCCAGCAAAATTAAGCACCTTCTCCAATGCTCCAGACTACTTTTTACGTTCTTCCCAGCAAAATTAAGCACCTTCTCCAATGCTCCAGACTACTTTTTACGTTCTTCCCAGCAAAATTAAGCACCTTCTCCAATGCTCCAGACTACTTTTTACGTTCTTCCCAGCAAAATTAAGCACCTTCTCTAATGCTCCAGACTATTTTTTACGTTCTTCCCAGCAAAATTAAGCACCTTCTCTAATGCTCCAAACTACTTTTTACGTTATTCCCAGCAAAATTAAGCACCTTCTCCAATGCTCCAGACTACTTTTTACGTTCTTCCCAGCAAAATTAAGCACCTTCTCCAATGCTCCAGACTACTTTTTACGTTCTTCCCAGCAAAATTAAGCACCTTCTCCAATGCTCCAGACTTCTGTTTACGTTCTTCCCAGCAAAATTAAGCACCTTCTCCAATGCTCCAGACTACTTTTTACGTTCCTCCCAGCAAAATTAAGCACCTTCTCCAATGCTCCAGACTACTTTTTACGTTCTTTCCAGCAAATTTAAGCACCTTCTCCAATGCTCCAGACTACAGTTAACGCACTGCTGCGGGTGTTTGAGTTTTAAAAAAACTTAAACTTTATTTCCTACAACATATGTGCGGGTTAATACCCAACTATCGTGTTCGGATGCTGGATACCAACTGATGATCGGTTCGCGATCTGGATCGTTGGTTCACGGTCTTCTGATTCTAGGTGGTTCGCGTCGCTGCGGGAATCTGCAACTCAGCATAATGCGGGCGGTCCGCGTTGCTATGGGAAGCTGCAACTCAGCATAATGTTGTGGTCCGGGGGCCGCGTCTCGATGATCGAATGTTGACTCACAATGTATGCTCTGGCGATGTCCACAATGTATGCGATGGCGTTGTCCACAATGTATACGCTGGCGTTGTCTTGACTCCTCCCTTCTTAAATGACTTTGTCCTCAAAGTCTTGTTGCTGCGTGGAATGATGTTGGTCTGCTTACGAATGTTTCTCCGCGTTGCGGTTCTTGGTTTATGTTTACTTTTACCATTCTCCTTCTATTGAAAAATAAGCAGATTACGGTTGCGCATATGAATAGTAACATGAAAGTTCCTCCGAATGCATGAATTTTCCATTTGATGGAGTTGTTTTGTAGATTTATACTTTGTAGCGTTTCTCGATGTTGCAACGTAAGATTGTTTAGATATTCTATCGGTGGTCTGTCTTCAATTTCGCTTATGTTGACTTTTATTCCCGCTGTCGAGTAGTATGGTTTACCGGGAATGATGGCTTCGTTGTTTGAATAAATTTCTCCGTTGATGATTATGTTGCAATTTTCAAATTGTATCAAGTATGACCCGTTCAATACTTGGTTTGCATTACTGCAATTTGACGGTATTTCTGCGATTGCATCATTAATGAGAATATTGGCGTCATTAATGCGTTTCACCAATCCTTTCGAGTAAATTTTTTCGTATTGACATTCAGCGTCTTCTCGTTTCACGAGTTTTTCTATGCATTTGGTGGGTTGTTGCAGATTTACTTGTTGGCATATGTAGAAATCTTCCTGCTCTTGGCATCTTTCCGTAATTTCGAATACATGCGTTCGATTTCGTATTATGAAATTTTGTTTTACGATAATCCGTCTCTCGTGCTGGATTATGGAGTCAATGTATTCGTATTCGTACATTTGTGTGGTTACTTTGGGGAACTTTAGTATGTAGATAATATGCGTTTGGTTTACAGCAACTTGCGCAGTTGATTGCCCTAGCAATTCCTCTGGAGTACGGTAAGTAATGTTGTTACTCTCTAGGAATTGGGCTATGGAGTTAAGATCATCTAGGGATAGTAGCTTGCTGCTTGGAATCCCGTGTTTCGCGAGTATGATGGCATCTTCAATTACTTCTAATTTTTCTTGTAGCATGTTCATGTTTGATAACAGGATCAGTTGACGAATCTCTGTCTGGTGCGTTTCGTATCGTTGATTTTCAATGTTGATAACCGTGTTGGCGACTTCTGTTATTTGTTGGAGTCGTTCATTTAAACCTTGGTTGATAACTACTTGTTTGTTGTTTTCAGCAATTAGGGAGTTTATCGTTGAGTTAATAATATGTAGGTCGTCGGCGTCTGGATTTCCTGCGATCCATTTCCAAACTTTTCCTATCGTGTCCCATCGTTTTTCTCTATTTGTAAACGGTCTAATCTTTCTAAAGGTTTCCTGTAGCGTTCTAGCTTTTATGTTAATCAAACTTTCAATTGATGCCGTATAGATTCCATTTGGAATTTCTTCTAACGTTTTTTCTACTGCTTCTTCTATGTTTGCTAAATCGATTGGATGTATCGTCCTTACATATCCGATTTGAACTTTAGCTTTAGTTATTGGTATTATAGCTAAGGGATTATTACTTAGATCATATATGCTTATATCTGCTACAATAAGCTTGATCAACAGGGTTGTAATCACTCTGTAACGATAGTTAAAAGAATTTTAAAGAGTGTATTAATATTTTTTCCTTATTTCCTTAGATTCATTTTATGAATTTTTCGATTATTTGAATCGATTATATACGTTGGATGATTTTCCATAACTTTTATTATATTGAAACGACTTTCGCGTTTATTATTTGTTTTCTTCCTTTCATATACATATTCGTTTTCTTCATAGTCTTTTTATTTTTCATCTTTGATTTTTTCATCATTCGTTTTGAATATTTCGAGTATTCTTTCATTTGTAGCTTCTCTTATTCTTGCTCTTTCTTGTGGATCATCTGATCGTTCTCCTACGTACACATTTCTTGGTGTGTCCTTTATGAATGAGTGAATGCTATGATTATATTTATAAACGGCTTGTTGCACTAATGTTATAATACTCATTTCTGGATTGAGTTTTTTCGTACATCTCGCTATTTCTCTGATAGTCGAATGGCATCTCTCTACTTGACCATTCGTTTCTGAACGATTAACTGGAGTTTTGAAGATTTTGACTCCAAGATTTAGTATTGATTGTTCGATTACATTCGATACAAAAGTACATTCGTTGTCTATAACAATTTGGGCTGGCAAGTCCCAGTCATATAAAAGTTGTAGTAATACTTCCTTTATGTCAGCGATTGATTTCGATTTTATCGGTCGTATTTTAACGTACTTTGAAAATTTATCAATTGATGTGATAAATAAAAAGTTTGCGTTGTATGCAAATATATCAATATGAATTATCTCTCCTGGATATGTCGGTATTGGTGTTTTTACTGGTATAAATACTTGTGGTTTTCTATCGTATTTTTCGGTTTTGCATATCTCACAATTTTTAACAATATTTTGAATACTTTTTCTCATTCCGGGGAAGTAGAATTTTTTTATGAATTGCAATGAATTTTCCTTAGCATTTCTGTGTGCAAAATTATGGATATTTTTAATCTCTTCGATTTGTTTTTCTACGTCGCAAATATCTTCGACTTGAATTTGAGAAAATCTAGCTTTAACTGTTTTTGGATTGTAAAGATTTTTATAAACTTCTTGGATAATTCCCATTGTTTGTTCATCTGTATGAATTCCATTAATTACGTTTGGATTAATAACTTTTTTGAATTTATCTTTGATAAAATCAGTAGTAAAATTTGGTTCAATAAAAATATGCCTTTTAAATTTCGGGAAAGGGCTTATTAGTTCGGAAGAGGAATTAGTTCCGATTTTAAATATTAGTTGGTTGCGGAATACATTAATAGGTGCTTCTGTTGAAGGGATATATGAATTATCGTCTTCATCAGCTGAGTGCGGGGTTGGTGTTAGTGAGTTAATTTGTATTCTGGAAAGGGCGTCGGCTACGACGTTCGATCTTCCTGGTTTGTAGCATAACTGGTAATCATGTTCCTCTATGAATGATTTCCATCTTTTCAGCTTTGCGTTGTTGTTCTGCGGTGATAAAGCAAATGTTAATGGTTGATGATCAGTATGGATATTAATTTTCGCTCCGTATATGAAATTTCTCAGTGTATGTAGTGCCCACACGATGGCAAGCATCTCCTTTTCGTTTGTTGCATAATTTTCCTCAGTTTGGGAAAGAGTTCGGGAAATGAAGGTTATTGGTCTATCTCCGTCGTGGCATTTTTGTGAAAGCACAGCTCCTAGTGCTTTATCTGATGCATCTGTTGTCAGTTCAAATGGCTTCTGGAAATCTGGAAAAACTAAAACATCATTAGAAGATATTATGTCTTTCAAGGTTTGGAATGCGTTCTTTGCATTTTGATCAAATTTAATTGGAACATTTTTTGATTCGTTTTTTGAAATTTGGCGATGGCCATCCTCCCCTCTTAGGAGTTTTGTGATGGGTTTTGCCAAGTGTGCATAGTTTTTAATAAACCTGCGGTAATAACCTGACAGTGCTAAGAATCTTCTCAGTTCTTTGAGGTTCTGTGGTTCTGGGAATTTTTTTATGGCTTCAACTTTCTTTATGTTTGGTTTAAGTCCTTCACTTGAGACAATGAATCCTAGGAATTCTACTTCTGTTTTTAAGAATTCGGATTTGTCTGGCTGTATTTTGAAATTTGCGGCTCGCAATGTGTCTAACACAATTTTCAAGTTTTGCAGATGTTCTTCAACTGTTTCGCTAAACATGATAATGTCATCGATGTAAACGTGACATATTTTTCCGATATGTTCTCTTAATGTGTCGTCCATGACGCGTTGGAATATGGAGGGTGCATTTTTTAATCCAAAGGGCATGCGTACGAATCCATATTTTCCATTGTTTATCGAAAATGCAGTTTTTTCGATGTCGTTCTCCGACATGGGTATTTGATAAAATCCTGATGCTAGATCAAGGGTAGTGAAAAATTTATTTGAGCCTAAATTGGCTAAAACAGTAGATGGATCCGGAATAGGATATTTATCACTTATTGTTTGAGTATTTAATTTTCTGTAGTCTATGACAAGTCTATATTTTTTTTCATTGGCAGCGTCCAGTTTTTTAGGAACAATCCACACTGGTGCATTGTATGGGGATTTTGAAGGTCTGATAATTCCATCATTTAGTAGTTTTTCAATTTGCCTGTTAACTTCACCTTTAAGTGCTTGGGGATAAGGATAAGTTTTACTGTAGATTGGCGATTCAGTTTTTGTCCTTATGGTAGCTTTTACTTGTGAGGTAAAAGGTAATTTAGAATCAGGTGGTTGGAAAAGATCCTGATATTCCTGTAATAGGGTATGTAGCTGTATTTTTTCGTTTTGGTTGAGATGACTATCGCGGATGTTTATTTTATTTACTTCCTGTAGTTCATATTGTTGTAGGGGTATTACATTTGTGCCGTCAATGATTAATTCATCATTGGCTGTGTCAATAACTGCTTTGATTTCTTTCAGTGAATCGTGCCCTATTATGGCATCGAATGATTTCATGTTTTCAAGATGATAAAATTTTAACATTTTATCTGAAAAGGGTTTGAATAGTCGAGCTTGTGAACAAGCTTCGATTTTTATATCTCCTGCTACTGAAGATACATAAAATGGTTTATCAATTTTATGAGAAATTTTAGCATGTTTCGGGTGGATATAGTTTTTATTAGAACCGGTATCAATGAGCATTTTTAATGGCTCCGAGGCGTTACCATAAAAAAGAAAGTAAGGCAACGCCGAGTTTAGTCTAAAAAATTAAGTTCTGCGACTTCGACAGTGTCACTGAAGTTGCATCCTTCTTGTTTTTCAATAGTTCGGAGGTATCTCTCGAACGATTGTAATGTGTTGTTATCTATTGTGTTGTTCGCGGGGTTACCGTTTTCGAATTGTTGTGGCGGATTGGCATCCGTTATGTGGTTCACCGTATTTGAGTGTCCTGGCTGTGTTTGGATATTGTTGACCCTGGGACGTTTTGGGGGTCGAACGTTGTTTGAGTTAGGGCGGTTTCCATAGTTCACTTGTTGTGTTCTGATGGAATGGTCAACTTCCATAGGCTCTTGTGGCGGTTGAAGTTGAAAATTGTTAAATGGTTTTTGTTGGTAGTGTTGGTTGTTCTTTTGGGCGATATTATTAAAATTTCTGTTTCCCGTGAACGGTTTGGGATGGTAAGGCCTTGGTGGCGGAGGTGGATTTGTATATCTTATGGGCGTTGGTGGCGGTAAGGGAATCATATTCCTTGGTGCCGTTGGTGGAATATATGGCCTTGGTTTGGTTAGCATTTTTCTACACTCAATATTTTGAAATGAAATGCAGTAGCTGTACGCTCCTGCAAGGGATGTCGGTTCATAATTTCTAATGAATTTATAAACGTCTCCATCCAGTCCTCTCATGAAAGCATCGATTGCTTTTTTGTTGTACATTTCGATTAGAGCTCTTGAGGCTTCGGGGTGTGTGAATCTTTCGTCAGTGTTTATTTGATTTGCTATAAGCGAGAGCAATCTATTTACTTCATCGTAGTATACTTCCAGTGAGTGGTTCTTCTGCTGCACGCTCATAAGTTGGAAGTCTAATGTTTCCAAATCTCTCTTTTCACCGTAATACGTGACCAATGTTTTTTTGATCAGGTTCCAATTAATGCCTACGTTTGAAGCAACGAGTGAATCGTTCGCTTCACCGCGGATTTTTCTGCGAATAAATTTGCAGATCATATGGTATTTGTTTTGGCGTTCAAGTGTGTCTGTACTTTTAGTTTGGTACAGTTTTACCAAGCTGTCTACGTCGTTCAACCAGCTAATCAGTTCGCGGATCCCCAGTAAAATTTGGTAGATCCTTTACCAAATCAGGGATTTTTTCAAAACTTTCGGGACTTACACTTGTTCCATCTGGCTTTGTAAAGTAAAGCGGTGGATCGGAATAATTTGGTCAAGGTCTGGTCTCGACATTTTGAAGGAAAAAGATTGTAATGAATTTATAAGATCCTCCAGGATTTTTTTGTTTTAACACGTTTTTCACTTCACTAGGTAATTTTACTTAATATTTGTTAATCACGTTTTTATAATCACTTTTGATTTTTGTTTCACAATTTTTACTTACTGTTTTTTTTTTGTTACTTACAGTACCATACGCATCCTGTATCGGGCGATGGTTTTATGATTTATGATGCTCCTCTGACGGGCGTTGTGTTTTACTGCTCCTCTAGCGGGCGTAGTTTAGTTTCTGGAAAACCGGCTGTGAATGACTTCCTTCTCGGTGTAATGGATGGCTCCTTTTTGTCCTGTGTGAGCTGCTAACTGCACAGGTGACTCGGGATCCTTTTTACACGGCTGCACTCGGCGATCAGGAAAGTCTTTTTAAGTTTGGGATTCGGTGGTAACTATCACTCTAGCGTGGTTACTTTCACTTTCACTTGTACTTAATTTCACATAGCGCGGTCCCTATTCGGGCGCCAGTAAACGCACTGCTGCTGGTGTTTGAGTTTTAAAAAAACTTAAACTTTATTTCCTACAACATATGTGCGGGTTAATACCCAACTATCGGTTTCGGATGCTGGATACCAACTGATGATCGGTTCGCGATCTGGATCGTTGGTTCACGGTCTTCTGATGCTAAGTGGTCCGCGTCGCTGCGGGAATCTGCAACTCAGCATACTGCGGGCGGTCCGCGTTGCTATGGGAAGCTGCAACTCAGCATAATGTTGTGGTCCGGGTGCCGCGTCGCGATGATCGAATGTTGACTCACAATGTATGCTCTGGCGATGTCCACAATGTATGCGATGGCGTTGTCCACAATGTATACGCTTGCGTTGTCTTGACTGATGTGTATTCTTCGTAATCTCTTTCTGGAGCATATTTAATTATCTTCTACCGTTGATGGACCATATTTGGTGCTGTTGAGGAAATTGTGTATACAAAGTTAAACTAACTTCCATAGAATATTACTAAAATAAATGAGAAACACGAAGATTAATATTTCTTCAAGTTCCACAAACTCTTTATGTGGCTCATCATGTTCCGATTTTGGCGCCTGGTTTTTGTTATGTGCTTTGCTTAGCGCTCTTAAAACAAAATGGATGTAGTTCATTAAATTCAATTGCTTTATTCAACAATATTCAATGATCAACTTGAAATTATAGAAACGCATTTCAACCGCCATCAAATAGTGTACTTAGCATTTTTTGCAGCGGACTTAGCTTTCGAACTCTGAGCTACAGAGACTTTCTTTGCTTTACGAGCTGTACTCGTTTCTGCGCGAATTTGTTCCTCTTTTTGTTTTTTTGTAGCTTAACTAACAGAAATGACTCTCCGTGCCATTTCCCTTACATAAAAAATGTTGCCACAAAAGATGCTCGGTCTCCGCGACATCTCCCTTGCATACAAAATTAGGCCGCTAACGGTGATCGGTCTGGGAAAGATGATTCTTTAGAAAGATCAGGTGCGGTCCAGTTCAGTGAGGTGAAGTGAACGCGTGCAATATAGTGAATATTTGTGTAGCTTCGCCATAATGTAGGAAACACCCGACGTCTAGGCTGCTGCTGCGCACGGCTAACCTTCACGCCGATTGCTGGCGCAATAGGGAAGTGTATGGTTGAGCCTTCGTGCATCACTATGACACGCCCACTAGGCCAGCTCATTAACGCATACCACTCAATTATGTTTCTACCAGGCCGAAGGATGAGCATATAATTAAATGTACGCTGAAGGTGTTGGCGGTATTGATCATTATCTTTTTTGTCAACTATAGTTTTTATTTGACTTTCTGAAAGATTCATATTTTGATACGGTATTATGCCATCTAATACAGTTTTAATAGTTTTTTCATATATTTCCTCTAGATCTAGCAGCATTGCTTGCTTGACTGTATTGGTTTGAAGCAGTGAAACCATTTTTGCTAATTCATGTTGCAGAATGGAGCACCAAAGCTCGAACCAATGTTGACTTGAATGCATCTTCCAGTCAAGAAATTCTGAATCTACTGAGGAAGGCCACCATGAACACCATACATTGTTCAATCGTGGCACCTACAGGCACGAAAGTGCAAGGAGGGCACGTCAAGTGCAGAGGAGAAGGAGAGCACGCAAGTGCAGAAAGAGGGCGAGAAATCGCAGAACGAGTCAGCACGCCAAGTGCAGTAAAAGGGAAGAGGCCATGCCTCAAGAACAAGAGCAAGTCCCCATTTTCGGGTTTTTAGGAGGTATTGGTGTCGGATCGATCTCCTGAGCCGCTTAAGTTGCACTGCACCGAGTCCGTCGCTTTAGGCTTGGGAAACATGACCCTGGTAGGCAGGGGGTACCTGTTAGTCCTTTAGCGACACGCGCTTTCACCCTTCAGGAGTTAGTTGCGTGCCACAGCGTCCGTAAACTGAGATTTTAACCTAGGGACAGAAGCCCTTCCATCCATGCTTCTACCGTGTAGGTGCATAGCGGGATGGAATCCAAAGGGCAAGAGGAGGGAGTATGCTTGTTTCGTAGTCCGGGACATCGGGGCATCGAGCAAGCTGAACCCTTGTCCAAACACCATACATTGTCAATTTTCAAGCAACAGGGCATGATTGACGGAGTCGAAGTAAGCGAGGAAGCCCGTATAAACACCCGGAAGCACATTGTTATGTATTGGATTTGACGCAATGACATTTAGTCCATTGACAGTTGACGTTTAGTTCAGTGACAGTTGACACAACTCTCACTCTCGCTGGTACTAGCATTGCAAGTAGATCGTCTGTAAACCCTCATGTGAAATATTGAGAAGAAAATAAAGTTTGTTAAGTAAAATACGCAACATTTTGGTGTCAGAAGTGGGATAGTGCTGAAAAAAGTTCCATTAGCGTGTACGATACATCGGTGTACGAGCAAACGAGGCTGCAGCACCACGCGATACATCACACACGAGCACACCTACATCCCGATAAAAAAAGTGAGGTTAGCGAAAGCACGTGGAAAAATCTCCAGACATCGAGTTTACTTGCGGTGCACGCTAAAACACGAAAACGATGAACAACGAGAATAAGGAGCTGGTGCAGGCACTCTCTGGAATGCTCATCCAAGCATTGAGGGAATCCATGGGACCCGCCCTCCAACAAGTAAGTGCTGAGCAACGAAGTGCTGGTGAAAACTCAGCGCCGCAACCGAAAGCACCGCCATTCGCTATAGCGTTGTTTTGCTTTTCGCTGTCCGTCGGTGGAACGATCGCTCGATTCTCTTGTACCGATTCTCTCGTTCCATCGATTCCATATGATCCACGCTTCCGAGAGCTCAGTCGGAGTACGGACCCCTTGGGCGCGAAAGCGACAGAAGACATCTAAATCGCGGCTCAGTATTGCTTGCGCGGTCGCCCCCATTATCAGAGGCGGAGCCCTTTAAAAAATGAGCGAAAACTCTCAAAAATGTTTCATGGGTATGGTCATGGGAAAATCGACAATACGGCTCCAAAACGGAACAGAGAAACAATGCAGCTACGCCCTGCAATGGTTGTGGTGGATCACACCCAAGAAGTGTTTGCCGTTTTCGAAATACCTTATGCAACACGTGTCATAAGAAGGGACATCTCTCAAAAGTCTGCCGCTCAGGTAGTGCAACACAAGAACGATCTAGAAGCAACCAGGTCCCTACTTATCACATCGATTCGGTACAGCCAATAAACTCAGTTCGAAATACAGCTTTCGCTACCAAGCTGATGATCGATGTGAACATAGACGGCAAGCGTACCGAAATGGAATTGGACACAGGAGCACCCTGCGGGATTATAGGCGAAACGACGTTACGGGCAATTAAGGCAAGATATTCTCTTAAGCCAACGGATAGACAATTTACCAGCTATACGGGACATCGGATCAATTGTCTTGGTCGCTTACCGGTGAACGTAAAAGTAGGTGACGTAACGCGTAAGCTTAACCTGTATGTCGTATCTGGGAAAACAGACTCGCTCTTCGGTCGTGAGTGGATCGCACACTTCGCGGACCAGTTAGACCTCGGTAAAATGATAGCTCCAAACGCAGCGGTGAATACCATCAGTTCCAAGCTCACATCAGACCGTGAAACTCAACTGAACTCGTTGCTCAACAGTTATGATAATGTGTTTAGCGAAGTACCCGGTAAACTGACAGGTCCACCCGCTTCAGTACATCTCAAACCCGATGCCACACCCATTTTCGCGAGAGCACGAGATGTTCCATATGCATTACGCGATAAGTATGCCGCGGAAATCGAAAAGAAACTCAAATCTGGTTTCTATGAGAAGGTGGAGTACTCCGAGTGGGCTTCGCCGACGCACGTAGTGGCTAAGAAAAATGGAAGCATTCGAATCACCGAAAATTACAAGCCTACTGTGAATCCGAGAATGATCATCGACGAACATCCGATCCCCAGAGTAGATACCATTTTTAACCAGATGAAAGGAGCTACACTTTTCTGCCACCTGGACATCACCGATGCGTATACTCACTTGCCGATAGACGAAGAGTTTCGGAAAATACTCACCTTAAATACCACTACACACGGGCTTATACGTCCAACGCGTGCTGTGTATGGTGCCGCCAACATACCCGCGATCTGGCAACGTCGAATGGAGGAAATTCTTCTAGGACTTACGAATGTTGTTAGCTTCTACGACGACATCATCGTATTTGCCAAAAATTTTGAAGAACTGCTACAAGCTCTGACGCGCATTTTGAGTAGAATCCAGCAAAGTGGAGTCAAGACAACGCCAGCGTATACATTGTGGACAACGCCATTGCATACATTGTGGACATCGCCAGAGCATACATTGTGAGTCAACATTCGATCATCGCGACGCGGCCCCCGGACCACAACATTATGCTGAGTTGCAGCTTCCCATAGCAACACGGACCGCCCGCATTATGCTGAGATTGCAGATTCCCGCAGCGACGCGGACCACCTAGAATCAGAAGACCGTGAACCAACGATCCAGATCGCGAACCGATCATCAGTTGGTATCCAGCATCCGAAACCGATAGTTGGGTATTAACCCGCACATATGTTGTAGGAAATAAAGTTTAAGTTTTTTTAAAACTCAAACACCAGCAGCAGTGCGTTAACTGGCGCCCGAATAGGGACCGCGCTATGTGAAATTAAGTACAAGTGAAAGTGAAAGTAACCACGCTAGAGTGATAGTTACCACCGAATCCCAAACTTAAAAAGACTTTCCTGATCGCCGAGTGCAGCCGTGTAAAAAGGATCCCGAGTCACCTGTGCAGTTAGCAGCTCACACAGGACAAAAAGGAGCCATCCATTACACCGAGAAGGAAGTTATTCACAGCCGGTTTTCCAGAAACTAAACTACGCCCGCTAGAGGAGCAGTAAAACACAACGCCCGTCAGAGGAGCATCATAAATCATAAAACCATCGCCCGATACAGGATGCGTATGGTACTGTAAGTAACAAAAAAAAACAGTAAGTAAAAATTGTGAAACAAACACAAATTGTGAAACAAAAATCAAGTGATTACAAAAACGCGATTAACAAATATTAAGTAAAATTACCTAGTGAAGTGAAAAACGTGTTAAAACAAACAAAAAATCCTGGAGGATCTTATAAATTCATTACAATCTTTTTCCTTCAAAATGTCGAGACCAGACCTTGACCAAATTATTAACCGCATTGCCGCACTCGAAGCGTGCAATGTCGCCCCCGCTCAGATCGATTATTCCGATCCACCGCTTTATTTTACAAAGCCAGATGGAACAAGTGTAAATCCCGAAAGTTTTGAAAAAATCCCTGATTTGGTAAAGGATCTACCAAATTTCACTGGGGATCCCAGCGAACTGAATAGCTGGTTGAGTGACGTAGACAGCTTGGTAAAACTGTACCAAACTAAAAGTACAGACACACTTGAACGCCAAAACAAATACCATATGATCTGCAAATTCATTCGCAGAAAAATCCGCGGTGAAGCGAACGATTCACTCGTTGCTTCAAACGTAGGCATAAATTGGAACCTGATCAAAAAAACATTGGTCACGTATTACGGTGAAAAGAGAGATTTGGAAACATTAGACTTCCAACTTATGAGCGTGCAGCAAAAGAATCGCTCACTGGAAGTATACTACGATGAAGTAAATAGATTGCTCTCCCTCATAGCAAATCAAATAAACACTGACGAAAGATTCACACACCCCGAAGCCTCAAGAGCTTTAATCGAAATGTACAACAAAAAAGCAATCGATGCTTTCATGAGAGGACTGGATGGAGACGTTTATAAATTCATTAGAAATTATGAACCGACATCCCTTGCAGGAGCGTACAGCTACTGCATTTCATTTCAAAATATTGAGTGTAGAAAAATGCTAACCAAACCAAGGCCATATATCCCACCAACGGCACCAAGGAATATGATTCCCTTACCGCCACCAACGCCCATAAGATATACAAATCCACCTCCGCCACCAAGGCCTTACCATCCCAAACCGTTCACGGGAAACAGAAATTTTAATAATTTCGCCCAAAAGAACAACCAACATTACCAACAAAAACCATTTAACAATTTTCAACGTCAACCGCCACCAGAGCCTATGGAAGTTGACCATTCCATCAGAACACAACAAGTGAACTATGGAAACCGCCCTAACTCAAACAACGTTCGACCCCCAAAACGTCCCAGGGTCAATAATATCCAAACACAGTCAGGACACTCAAATACGGTGAACCACATAACGGATGCCAATCCGCCACAACAATTTGAAAACGGTAACCCCGCGAACAACACAATAGATAACAACACATTACAATCGTTCGAGAGATACCTCCGAACCATTGAAAAACAAGAAGGATGCAACTTCAGTGACACTATCGAAGTCGCAGAACTTAATTTTTTAGAATAAACTCGGCGTTGCCTTATTTTCTTTTTTATGGTAACGCCTCGGAGCCATTAAAAATGCTCATTGATACCGGTTCTAATAAAAACTATATCCACCCGAAACATGCTAAAATTTCCCACAAAATTGATAAACCATTTTATGTATCTTCTGTAGCAGGAGACATAAAAATCGAAGCTTATTCACAAGCCCGTTTATTCAAACCATTTTCAGATAAAATGTTAAAATTTTATCATCTTGAAAACTTGAAATCATTCGATGCCATAATAGGGCACGATTCACTGAAAGAAATCAAAGCAGTTATTGACACAGCCAATGATGAATTAATCATTGACGGCACAAATGTAATACCCCTACAACAATATGCACTACAGGAAGTAAATAAAATAAACATCCGCGATAGTCATCTCAACCAAAACGAAAAAATACAGCTACATAACCTATTACAGGAATATCAGGATCTTTTCCAACCACCTGATTCTAAATTACCTTTTACCTCACAAGTAAAAGCTACCATAAGGACAAAAAATGAATCCCCAATCTACAGTAAAACTTATCCTTATCCCCAAGCACTTAAAGGTGAAGTTAACAGGCAAATTGAAAAACTACTACATGATGGAATCATCAGACCTTCAAAATCCCCATACAATGCACCAGTGTGGATTGTTCCAAAAAAACTGGACGCTGCCAATGAAAAAAAATATAGACTTGTCATAGACTACAGAAAATTAAATACTCAAACAATAAGTGATAAATATCCTATTCCGGATCCATCTACTGTTTTAGCCAATTTAGGCTCAAATAAATTTTTCACTACCCTTGATCTAGCATCAGGATTTCATCAAGTACCCATGTCGGAGAACGACATCGAAAAAACTGCATTTTCGATAAACAATGGAAAATATGAATTCGTACGCATGCCCTTTGGATTAAAAAATGCACCCTCCATATTCCAACGCGTCATGGACGACACTTTGAGAGAACATATCGGAAAAATATGTCACGTTTACATCGATGACATTATCATTTTTAGTGAAACAGTTGAAGAACATCTGCAAAACTTGAAAATTGTCTTAGACACATTGCGAGCCGCAAATTTCAAAATACAGCCAGACAAATCCGAATTCTTAAAAACTGAAGTCGAATTCCTCGGATTCATTGTCTCAAGTGAAGGACTTAAGCCAAACATAAAAAAAGTTGAAGCCATAAAAAAATTCCCAGAACCACAGAACCTCAAAGAACTGAGAAGATTCTTAGGACTGTCAGGTTATTACCGCAGGTTTATTAAAAACTATGCACACTTGGCAAAACCCATCACAAAACTCCTAAGAGGGGAGGATGGCCATCGCCAAATTTCAAAAAACGAATCAAAAAATGTTCCTATTAAATTTGATCAAAATGCAAAGAACGCATTCCAAACCTTGAAAGACATAATATCTTCTAATGATGTTTTAGTTTTTCCAGATTTCCAGAAGCCATTTGAACTGACAACAGATGCATCAGATAAAGCACTAGGAGCTGTGCTTTCACAAAAATGCCACGACGGAGATAGACCAATAACCTTCATTTCCCGAACTCTTTCCCAAACTGAGGAAAATTATGCAACAAACGAAAAGGAGATGCTTGCCATCGTGTGGGCACTACATACACTGAGAAATTTCATATACGGAGCGAAAATTAATATCCATACTGATCATCAACCATTAACATTTGCTTTATCACCGCAGAACAACAACGCAAAGCTGAAACGATGGAAATCATTCATAGAGGAACATGATTACCAGTTATGCTACAAACCAGGAAGATCGAACGTCGTAGCCGACGCCCTTTCCAGAATACAAATTAACTCACTAACACCAACCCAGCACTCAGCTGATGAAGACGATAATTCATATATCCCTTCAACAGAAGCACCTATTAATGTATTCCGCAACCAACTAATATTTAAAATCGGAACTAATTCCTCTTCCGAACTAATAAGCCCTTTCCCGAAATTTAAAAGGCATATTTTCATTGAACCAAATTTTACTATTGATTTTATCAAGGATAAATTCAAAAAAGTTATTAATCCAAACGTAATTAATGGAATTTACACAGATGAACAAACAATGGGAATTATCCAACAAGTTTATAAAAATCTTTACAATCCAAAAACAGTTAAAGCTAGATTTTCTCAAATACAAGTCGAAGATCTTTGCGACGTAGAAAAACAAATCGAAGAGATTAAAAATATCCATAATTTTGCACACAGAAACGCTAAGGAAAATTCATTGCAATTCATAAAAAAATTCTACTTCCCCGGAATGAGAAAAAGTATTCAAAATATTGTTAAAAATTGTGAGATATGCAAAACCGAAAAATACGATAGAAAACCACAAGTATTTATACCAGTAAAAACACCAATACCGACATATCCAGGAGAGATAATTCATATTGATATATTTGCATACAACGCAAACTTTTTATTTATCACGTCAATCGATAAATTTTCAAAGTACGTTAAAATTCGACCGATAAAATCGAAATCAATTGCTGACATAAAGGAAGTATTACTACAACTTTTATATGACTGGGACTTGCCAGCCCAAATTGTTATAGACAACGAATGTACTTTTGTATCGAATGTAATCGAACAATCAATACTAAATCTAGGAGTCAAAATCTTCAAAACTCCAGTTAATCGTTCAGAAACGAATGGTCAAGTAGAAAGATGCCATTCGACTATTAGAGAAATAGCGAGATGTACGAAAAAACTCAATCCAGAAATGAGTATTATAACATTAGTGCAACAAGCCGTTTATAAATATAATCATAGCATTCACTCATTCATAAAGGACACACCAAGAAATGTGTACGTAGGAGAACGATCAGATGATCCACAAGAAAGAGCAAGAATAAGAGAAGCTACAAATGAAAGAATACTCGAAATATTCAAAAAGAATGATGAAAAAATCAAAGATGAAAAATATAAAGACTATGAAGAAAATGAATACGTATATGAAAGGAAGAAAACAAATAATAAACGCGAAAGTCGTTTTAATATAATAAAAGTAAAGGAGAATCATCCAACTTATATAATCGATTCGAATAATCGAAAAATTCATAAAATGAATCTAAGAAAATAAGGAAGAAATATTAATACACTCTTGAAATTCTTTTAACTATCGTTACAGAGTGATTACAACCCTGTTGATCAAGCTTATTGTAGCAGATATAAGCATATATGATCTAAGTAAAAATCCCTTAGCTATAATACCAATAAGTAAAGCTAAAGTTCAAATCGGATATGTAAGGACGATACATCCAATCGATTTAGCAAACATAGAAGAAGCAGTAGAGAGAACGTTAGAAGAAATTCCAAATGGAATCTATACGGCATCAATTGAAAGTTTGATTAATATAAAAGCTAGAACGCTACAGGAAACCTTTAGAAAGATTAGACCGTTTACAAACAGGGAAAAACGATGGGACACGATCGGAAAAGTTTGGAAATGGATCGCAGGAAATCCAGACGCCGACGACCTACACATTACATTATTAACTCAACGATAAACTCCCTAATTGCTGAAAACAACAAACAAGTAGTTATCAACCAAGGTTTAAATGAACGACTCCAACAAATAACAGAAGTCGCCAACACGGTTATCAACATTGAAAATCAACGATACGAAACGCACCAGACAGAGATTCGTCAACTGATCCTGTTATCAAACATGAACATGCTACAAGAAAAATTAGAAGTAATTGAAGATGCCATCATACTCGCGAAACACGGGATTCCAAGCAGCAAGCTACTATCCCTAGATGATCTAAACTCCATAGCCCAATTCCTAGAGAGTAACAACATTACTTACCGTACTCCAGAGGAATTGCTAGGGCAATCAACTGCGCAAGTTGCTGTAAATCAAACGCATATTATCTACATACTAAAGTTCCCCAAAGTAACCACACAAATGTACGAATACGAATACATTGACTCCATAATCCAGCACGAGAGACGGATTATCGTAAAACAAAATTTCATAATACGAAATCGAACGCATGTATTCGAAATTACGGAAAGATGCCAAGAGCAGGAAGATTTCTACATATGCCAACAAGTAAATCTGCAACAACCCACCAAATGCATAGAAAAACTCGTGAAACGAGAAGACGCTGAATGTCAATACGAAAAAATTTACTCGAAAGGATTGGTGAAACGCATTAATGACGCCAATATTCTCATTAATGATGCAATCGCAGAAATATCGTCAAATTGCAGTAATGCAAACCAAGTATTGAACGGGTCATACTTGATACAATTTGAAAATTGCAACATAATCATCAACGGAGAAATTTATTCAAACAATGAAGCCATCATTCCCGGTAAACCATACCACTCGACAGCGGGAATAAAAGTCAACATAAGCGAAATTGAAGACAGACCACCGATAGAATATCTAAACAATCTTACGTTGCAACATCGAGAAACGCTACAAAGTATAAATCTACAGAACAATTCCATCAAATGGAAAATTCATGCATTCGGAGGAACGTTCATGTTACTATTCATATGCGCAACCGTAATCTGCTTATTTTTCAATAGAAGGAGAATGGTAAAAGTAAACATAAACCAAAAACCGCAACGAGGAGAAACATTCGTAAGCAGACCAACATCATTCCACGCAGCAACAAGACTTTGAGGACAAAGTCATTTAAGAAGGGAGGAGTCAAGACAACGCCAGCGTATACATTGTGGACAACGCCATCGCATACATTGTGGACATCGCCAGAGCATACATTGTGAGTCAACATTCGATCATCGCGACGCGGCCCCCGGACCACAACATTATGCTGAGTTGCAGCTTCCCATAGCAACACGGACCGCCCGCATTATGCTGAGATTGCAGATTCCCGCAGCGACGCGGACCACCTAGAATCAGAAGACCGTGAACCAACGATCCAGATCGCGAACCGATCATCAGTTGGTATCCAGCATCCGAAACCGATAGTTGGGTATTAACCCGCACATATGTTGTAGGAAATAAAGTTTAAGTTTTTTTAAAACTCAAACACCCGCAGCAGTGCGTTAACTGTGGCTTGAAGCTCAATCGTTCGAAATGTGTTTTTGCTACCTCGTCACTCGAATGCTTAGGACACCGCATCGATCGCGAAGGACGACACAAGTCTACAAAACACATTGAAGCGACTCGAGACGTACCAAGACCATCTAACCCTGAAGAACTGCAGCGGTTTCTAGGAAAAGCCACATACTACTCAGCGTTCATACCCGATTTGTCTACAAGAGCAAAACCGTTACGCAGTATTTTGTCTGCAGAGCAATTTGAATGGACAGCCGAAGCTGACGAAGCTTTTCGAGATATAAAAAACATCTTGATCTCTCCACAAGTGCTTATCCAGTACGACCCGGCACTACCACTGATACTAGCAACGGACGCTAGCAAGACAGGCCTCGGAGCAGTACTCTCGCATCGACTGAACAACGGGACAGAACGACCCATAGCGTACGCAAGCTGTACCATGTCACCTACGGAACAACGCTATCCGGTGATCGACAAAGAAGCGCTAGCGATTGTATGGGCCGTCAAAAAGTTTTTCAACTACCTTTACGCACGGAAGTTTACGCTCGTTACGGATCACAAACCGTTGACGCAAATCCTGCATCCCGAAAAGTCGTTGCCAATACTGTGTATAAATCGCATGGGTTGGCCATGCGGATTACCTCGCGCACTTTAATTTCGATGTGGTACATCGATCGACCAACGAAAATAAAAACGCCGATTACTGTTCGCGCGTACCGAGCCGTTCTACACAGTCCGAGGCGAAACCTTCTCTCTCTTTGCAGGGGAGGAAATGACGATATAGATGCGTTCGAGGATTTCGTGCTCAACCAAATCCAACAACTGCCCATCAGAGCCGAGCAAATCGCACGTGAAACGCGAAAAGATGACCACTTAGGAAAGATCCTCAACGACTTAGAACTGGGAAGAAACCTAATACAAGCAGGGTACAAATCACCAGAAGCAAAGTACACGACGGTCGCAAAATGCTTGCTGTTCGAACATCGCGTCGTCGTTCCTGAGATCTACCGCCCTGCAATCCTCAAAGACCTGCATTCCGCGCACATTGGCGTAGTCAAGATGAAATCCCTTGCACGATCGTACGTCTACTGGCCAGGGATAGACAAGGACATCGAGAAGCTAGCCAAAGCATGCCACGAATGTGTACAGACAGCGTCAGCACCTCCTAAGTTCAACAAACACCATTGGGAGTATCCGTCCAACCCCTGGGAGCGTGTGCATATAGATTACGCTGGACCCGTTGCCGGTGCAATGCTGCTAGTCATCGTCGATGCATACAGCAAGTGGCTTGAGGTGAAAGTGACTCGCTCAACCACAACGGCAGCAACCATCGACATCCTGGATGAACTATTCGCATCCTACGGATCGCCACTGACAGTTGTGACCGACAACGGAACGCAATTCACTGCGGAAGACTTTACTTCATTCCTGCAACGAAGTGGTGTTAAGTTCCACAAACGCTCCGCGCCGTACCATCCAGCTACCAATGGGCAAGCAGAGCGCTACGTTCAGACCGTCAAGCGAGCTTTGAAGGCAATGAATTCTACAAGCTCTACACTTCAAGCGAATCTGAACGAATTCCTTCTTCAGTACCGCAAAGTACCGCATAGTGAAACCGGCGAGCCCCCAGCTAAACTGTTCTTAGGGCGAAACATTCGGTCACGTCTCGACCTACTCCGTCCGCAAACCGTCCAGACCAGAGCATCGGAGAAGCAACGAATAACCTTCGATCCAACGTACCGTACGTTCGAGCCAGGACAACTCGTTTATTGTCTTTCTGGTAATCCGAGAATGGACAAGTGGATTTGAGGAACAGTCGTCACACGGCTAGGCGACTTACACTACCTCATCGAGTGTGATGGCATCGAGATGAAGCGTCATGTCGACCAGATGCGACCTGCCCTGGACAACAGAACAGCCGACCTACCTAGTGAGCCTGGACCTCCACATGCCAGAGATGTGCTTACTCGTCGCAGGCACTACTACGGGTCAACCGAACCGTCACAGACACCATTGGTCAGCTCTCCCCGAACTGTGTCTGTTTCATCAGAGTCATCATAACCCGACTTATCGTATGATACACCGACCGGAAGTCCGACCCGAGCCAACGATGACCAGCCTATCGTACGTCGATCGTCTCGACAACGACACCCGCCTTCGCGTTACTCACCGTAGGACATCTTTAAGAAGGGAGGAGTGTTATGTATTGGATTTGACGCAATGACATTTAGTCCATTGACAGTTGACGTTTAGTTCAGTGACAGTTGACACAACTCTCACTCTCGCTGGTACTAGCATTGCAAGTAGATCGTCTGTAAACCCTCATGTGAAATATTGAGAAGAAAATAAAGTTTGTTAAGTAAAATACACAACACACATTATGATCTATTTAGCATTAAACCATGTTGAACAGAAAAGATCGAAAGTCGAAATCCTCGCTGGAGATGTTTGACTAGAAGTAGCTCAAACAATTTGCTAAACGCGAATAGCATGGTGGTCCGTCTTTTTGTGAACAGGGAACATCCATGATGATTTCCAAAGGAACGGAAAGCTTCGAGACTACAAGGATTTGTTGAAGATTTTTGTTAAGATCGGTACAAGGTCCTGAGCAGCAGAGAACATCTCTTCTTCGGTTCCCAATTCCGCAGAACACCCAATCTGCGTTAAGCCCGTTGGTTGACGAATTCACGGGTCCTAGACGGCCAAATCCTTCGCTTGGCCAGGACGTGAACCGCGCGCAAACACATAGGTTATGGATTCATATGTGTCCATATGTTGTTTTTGTGATTTTTTTCTCTTCGCCGGGGTCGTGCACCCACATTCTTCCGTTTTCCTTACTTTCTTTAATAACGCTTCCTCAGTAGACTTTTTTTTGGTCACTAAAAACTCACTGCCGATTAGTTTATCTTTTTTTTTTAACTGCTCTTTCAAACTGGATCAACTGCCCGCTAGGCGAGGTCGCATGCAAGTTGTCCTGCACTTGTGTCATCGGGCCTCGGGCGTGGGTAAAGGTAGGACGTTTTTATATGGGAGCTGGCACGCGGTAGAACGATGTAGGACGTTCGAGCAGTCGGATAAACAAGCAAATGGAGATGTGTGCGTGCATCAATTTATGCTAGTTGAGAGTGTGTGAGTGAGAACGAGCCGCCCAGGTTTATGTATGTAGTTGTGAAAAGTGGTTTCTTTCGGGTTGGTGGCGCAAAATAAACATGTCAAACTCCAATTCGAAAAATTATGAAAAATTTATTATCCCGGAAGGAATATCCCGGGCTCGTCTGTCCGGCGAATCGTCTAAAAATGTATTGAGATTTCATTACACTGCACAAAAACTGGTACGGACTGAACAACGGCATACTTGTGCTTACCCTCTTTAGCAAGACCAAGATTGGCGACATCGGTTGCACCGAAACTTCCGACTCCGTCTTTGCTGCCTCACATGTAGATTCCTCGGGCACTTCGTTGGCTTACGGGGATGCTGCTTTGGCGGCAATCACTCTAGCCTTTTAAGGATCCTTTTCTCCTAAAACTTTGTTCGCGTTGGTGCGCAACCATGTTAGCCCGGTTAGCTCTTGACTACAAATGGCGCCTTGGTTTTGTCAAATTTTCACCGAATCGTCGGGCAATTCTAGTACCTACACAAGGAAACACACGAGTGTACAGTTTTACATGTTTCACACACCATGTTAGATCGAAGGTGTTGCAACGCAACAGACTCACTTTCGGCCGGCAATAAGAAGATTGTTATGCTTTTTTTGAACTCTTTAATTGGTCAATAGTTAATAGAGAATAACGAAATGAATATAAATTGAGTTAAAAATTACAACGTGAGTCTTCTCCCGTTGCCCAGAAAGTAAGACCCGTTATCCTCTGCCGCGCGTCCTTTTATCACTTTCTGGCCTGTCACGCTACAACCTCGGTCCTTGCCCTTTGCTAATTTTCGGATATCAGGCGTTGCCCTGACCCGATTAGCTGTCGGTTCGGCACGTTCGCCTTTACCACTACTCCGATCACCGCGTATTAGTGGCAGAATATACTGATTATCAGCAGCGATGATCGGTCGTAGTTCCTAGCGCCCTCTACTTCTCAATATTTCTACACATCGGACCGTTGCAATACGCAACAGAAGCGGTACGTTCATAACACAGAAGAGGAAAATAGCAAAAAATAGCCTGGGCGTGTAAGGGAGAAAGCATGCACCGAGTCTTGTATACAACATCCAAAGCAATATTCAGGGGTGGTTGCGGATAGTGGAAAGTACTCGAAATCGCCTAGCGGGAGATGAATTCCTTCCTCAAAATCGGAATCAGGCACGACCGGTTCCGATTTTCTTTCGACTGGGATTTATATGTCAAACTGGCGATTTGTTTACTTTTTGCTTTGTTGTTTGCAACGGATTTTGTTCATTAGGCTAGTGTCAGTGCTTTTCCGCGTCAGCGGAGCTTCGCACGATTCGCTGCAAGCTTCGCACGATTTAATCGCACGATAAAATCAGAATCATTTGATTTTATCGGATGGACGCATCCGGTTTTATCCGTCAACAAAATTGGACTTTATGAACTCGAAGTTGTGGCTTTCATCTAAAAGCCCCGCTACACGAGCCGCAAACTCCAAGCGCAAACTCGAAAACCGTACAAGTTGACGTCAAATTCTTTGCGGTTCGTGTAGCCGTGTTTTGCGGTACCAATGCTGTCGCCAGTCAATGCAAGCGCAAAGTTTCTGACAGTCTATGCACGCGTCAGTCTCTGCTGTTTTTGTTTCAGTTAACTCAAAAAGCTTCCTTCAAAGCAAACAAGATCTTATTTCAGTTCACACAAAAAGTAAAAGATGGATAATCTGTTGATGAGTGAAGTGTGGCTAACTACCCTATCGCGGATCATCGAGTCGAGTACCCAAAACTTGAAACAAACTTGGAAAATCCAACGGAAATGTAATTTAGTAGTTTCATCTACAGTGAATTTATACTTGATATTCTAACTATAAAATGACAAAATATTACCGTAGCTGCAAAATAAACTCGTAAATTTATCCCCGTATTTCCGTTAATTTAGTTTTTGAGTTTTGTTATTTTCACAGTTGTTTCTTCTTCATCTTCTGGTTCTGATGCATTTGAGTTTGCGGTTAGCTGTCAAAAACTTTGCGGTTGCAGTTTTCAGCTGACGGAGCTGAAAAGATTTTGAAGAAAATTTTTCGGTTGTTCCCCTCTTTGCGTCGCAAACTTGTTGAGTTTGCGGCTTGTGTTGCGGGGCGGTAAGAAAAATAATAAAATTCATTTAATCGCCCAAGAATTTGAAAAATTACAGAAAAATTGGCGGGGACCTGTCGTCCGACAAAACATCGTGCGACAAAGCACTGACATCAGTCTTACTATCTAATATATAAAAGTCACCGTTGTCTGTATATATATATATATGTATGTATGTGATCGCATCACGCAAAATCTACCGGGCCGATTTACACCAAACTTGGCAGGAAGGTAGCTAATTTTCCAGGATTGAATGATCTGATTTTCGTTTGATGATATCTCCAATCCTCCCTACCCCTCCCGAACACCTACCCTCTAAAATTAATGAAAAACAATTATAGCTCCACCATTAGTGATTGGATTTTCATAAAAAATGATAAACATGCTGCTTACGTAGAGACATAGGATGGATTAAAATTTCATCTTTCCAGGGGAAGGGGAAAAGGGGGCTCCCATACTTCCCCCTACCCTAAAAAAAGGGTTAAAATGCAATATGGGTATCAATTTCGCAGTATTTATGGTTTCTGAATCGAATGGCGTCACTCATAATGTTCAATCTTAGCCCAGTCTCCCTTTACCCTTCTCCTCTTCAGTAAAAAATAGCAATGCTCAAAACTAAAAACGTTAATTCTTATCACACGTATGTAGCGCAAAATCTACTTAGTGTATCTGTGTCAAACTTGGCTGGAGTGTAGCTAATTTTTTTTCTAATACCCTCCTTCCCTTTCCCCCTTCACAATACCTATGCCTTAAAAAGATGAAAAATAATAATAATTCAACAATTATGGAATGGATTTTTACAACATTTGGTACACATACTATTTCAACATGTAGCCATATTGTGATAATATTTTATCCATTTGGCGGAAGGGGTAAGGGGGACTACCATCGTACTCCCTGGCTCAACAATGGTTACAATGCAATATGGGTATCATTTTCGTACAATTTGGGGTCACTAAATCGAATGGTCACAGTTTGTGTGCTCAATCTCATCTGTCCTACGTAGCAAATATTCTCAATTACACAAAATCTGTCTAATCAATTCAATCAAACATAATTATAAGAAAGCCAATTTTTCAAGTTTGAAATGCCCAACATTCTTATGCTTCCTTCCTGCCTACAACTTTCTATCACTTGAACGATATAAAATATCTAAAAATTTATGATGACATCCACCTTACGACAGATGCGACGGGTTTAAAACAAAGACACTATTTGACACCGTTAATATCGCGGGTTGATGGTAGAAGTGCCCTTAAATAATCGTCGATTGTCTGTTGTCCTGGTCCAACAGTGGTTTAGGCACAGTTTTTCTCATGCTTGCTTTAATAGATTAATTTTAAATGCTTGCACTAAGCTGGAAGCATAGTTAGGTAATGTATGCAAAATGTATATTTACATGGTTTCGTCGACTAAAGGTAATACTAAAATTTTCAACACATAGCAAAATTTAAGATTGTTAAACTGAAAACTGATACTGAATGCAAACACTCTTTCGTGTGGAATTTATTTCTACCCAGATGAAATCGGGTTAATCAGCTAGTAGAATAAATAATACGCTAAATTCAAATATGAAAATAATCAGATAACTGCAAAACCCGTTTTGTGGAACTTTGCGATATTACACGATCGGACATCATTTTTATGTCAAACGCCCTGCCAGAGCTTACTTGGGCAGTAAAAGTCTGGAAAAATATTACAGATCAATTCCTCGTCTAACAATGGTAGACACAAGTAAGACAAACTGAACACATAAATTAGAAAGAGCGATTGTCAAATATTTTCCTTTTATCGTACGGAACACGGTTTCCCTCAAAATTCCTCTGCGCATACAAAGAAACTTCTAATTTTTGTGTGGGCTGAGGTCGGCTAAAATAAAATTTGGAAATTTTTCCAGCACTCGAACAGTTTTTCGAGCAGAATTGTTGGTTGGCTCCTGTATGTATGTAGGTAAAGCCCTGTATTCGTTTAGTACAGAACTCCACAACTGCACGCACGCGCTTTTTGTAACAGTTTTCTTGAGAAATTATATCATAATATGCATTATGGTGCCCCCGAGCTGTCAATTTTAGCCTGGTTGGTTTCCTGTTGTGTAAACTAGCCGAGTGTTCTTGCTGCCGAAAAGGTATACATCTTCGTTAGCTTAGGTTCCTGTAAATTTATGATTTTGGAACACGGGGTTTAATCGGTAATTGATCGGTAATTATTCAAGTACCGTCTCGAGACGGAAATGTTGCTGATGACTTGTGCTGTTAATTTGTCCCGTCGAAACTGGGGCACGCAATGGTAAGTTGATTATTCTCATGCACTCAACATCGAACGAAATTGCAAAGCGAGTGGCGTCTACGGAAAGTGTAAAAAAATAGGTTGGGCGGTTAACGTGTTAACCCCGGCATTACAGTGAGCGTGGCTTGAATAGAATTCATCAATTTGACTTGTAGCAGTAGAAGCGATTGCGTTGAAAGTGTGTGCTTTATTTGTTTGCAAATCATTCTTAACGTTTTTATTTTCCCTTCTTTTTCTAGGGCGTAATGTTCATGGGCGCCTAAGGAAGTGCCTTCTTTCTGATTCAGCCTTGTTGATTTTTACATATTCTGTGGATGTGTTGAAGTTTGGTTACATCATCAAGATCAAAAGGCGGAGGAATACGAAAACAGTAGTGTAAAGTGTGGTAAGTGTTATTAATAAGTCAGTTTCAGATTGCTGCTTTACAAGTTCTTAAAATTAAGCTTGATCAATCTACGCCTCAATCATTGCATTCAATACAGTTTATAATTGTATTCCGTACAGCTCAATGAAACCAGTACATGTAGTTTGTGATGAGTAATTTTGAAATTAATTTCGATAATGGTTCATTAAATAACCGTATTTTTTACTAATGTAGTGCTGTAAGCAGTGGCGTCTCGTGAGAAAATGAGATGGTTGTGCACCTTCAAAAAAAGTAAAACCTTCTTAGATAAACCATATAACGTGGTTCATTAGAACCAGAACGACACGACACACGACGACGAATTTAGACAGGATGTAAAGTGAAAGAATAGTTTGAGGAACCTTGAATGATCAATTTAGTTCTGCAATCTTTAATTGCTACTAAATGAATCTACATGAAAAACGAGTTTAACAGCTCATCTACGATGTCCTGCTCAATGTTGATGTATAAATTGACTGGTAATTTCACGCTAAATAGAACAATTGCATGAACAATCTTTCGAATGAAAGTGTGTGCACCAGCAGTATTGCCCAGTCCAGCGTGCCTGCTTAGACATTTTTCAATTAACTTTAAATTGTTGGCTATATTTGCGTGTTTGTTTCTTCGATTTTATTCCAAAGTTTTATTTTCTTCCAAATTTACTTCACGAACGTCAATATCTACTCAATAAATACATCCGCGGTTCGTCAATGCCTGGGAATCAAATTCTTATTTGGCAAGTCAGACTCACTTCGGGTCCGGCCTGGGTACAATCTAATGTGCACAGGAAAGGCACCTATACATCGACAATTTCACATGGACGCATTCAACACATGTACGAAAGAACTAATGTGTACATATACGATTGGCTAGTGCACTGGCAGAAGTGCCCACTGCCCACCCGTAAACAAAACTGATCGACTTTCCAACTGGATTTTGACTCTTGCTAACAAGAAAACTAGCGTTTATTCATCGTTCGTAATGAGAATGGTATTATGAGACTGTTGTTAAGAGAACTGTTCTTATTTGATTAAAGATACTCGTTTGTAGCAGCGGTGCACCAGCAGAAGTGCCCAGCGCAACGTTGTAAGGCGTTAAGTAGATTTTGAACGCAGCTATTGCGGGTGAAAATTACAATACCATAACTAAACAAATAATTTTGTGATTCTTTTTATAAATTCAAGACTGTGCAGTGCACAGGTTGCTCAGGTGGACGAGACGCCACTACAGCCCGTAAGCATGTTGATGATGATGATGAAGAGTACCACCTCTTACCCCAACACAGGTTTAAGAGTGGCGGAGTTATCATAAGATGTAATTTTTTTTTCTGTACTACTTTCGGTGACTTTTTGCAAAGCCACTCTTATCTGGTTGTATCCAACATTTAATGCATGGATAACATCCGCTCTAGTCGACCATCTAGCGTTCGAAAGATTTTTCAAAGATACAGACTGTTTATCACATGTTTGTAACTATTCGTTTAACATTTTCAATCTATCAGTTGAAACAGAAAAAAATTTAAAAAGCTTTTGAACGAATAAAAAGTAATGAACTGCTGTTGTACAATTTTCAACCGCGAAATTCCCAACTAAATTCAATGAATGGCTAGCGCAAGGAACATACATTGCAGTCGGATTACTTTGTGTTGCAAATGCAACGTGAGTGAGAAAAACAAAGGAATTCTTTAAGAATTTCGCTAGTGGAATAAACTAAAAAATTAGTCCTTTATTCGTATTGGATTTTTTCACACTAAGTCTGTCACGTCTGTGGCCCCCCTTTATATCCTTTTGCCCGTGAGTTCCACGGGCAAAATAATACGTTGGTACTCAGCCCGTTACGTTAAGCTGCTATCGTTACAGGGTTTCTACAAACCATTTGTAACACTTTGTTTGATGAGCGCCTGCTATCCTTTATACTTCCCTGACATGTTTGCCGCATTGTCATATGCTTGGCCACGACAATTTTGTTTATCTAATCCAAGTTTTTCCAATATGTTTAACACTTCTTTCTCTTATTATGATCCATGGTGTTTAACAATAAGAATAAATTCTATGAATCTTTCTGATATTGTTCCTGATTCCGTTACATACCTTTTGACGAATGTAAATTGATCTATATGGGAAATGTCAGGTGAAGAATCTAAAATTATGCTGTAGTAAGAAGCTGCTTTAATTTCTTTGACAATTTCTATCCATATTTGTTTGCTTCAATCTTGCCAAAAGCATTTTTTTTCGAGGGATACCTAACCGTTGGAGTCGAAAAAAGTAAGCGAAACCAACTTTTTTCGGAAAAATGTTTTTTGCTTCAATCTTGCCAAAAGCATTTTTTTCGAGGGATACTTAACCGTTGGAGTCGAAAAAAGAAGGCGAAACCAACTTTTTTCGGAAAAATGTTTTTTGCTTCAATCTTGCCAAAAGCATTTTTTTCGAGGGATACTTAACCGTTGGAGTCGAAAAAAGTAGGCGAAACCAACTTTTTTCGGAAAAAATTTTTTTGCTTCAATCTTGCCAAAAGCATTTTTTTCGAGGGATACTTAACCGTTGGAGCCGAAAAAAGTAGGCGAAACCAACTTTTTTAGGAAAATTTTTTTTTGCTTCAATCTTGCCAAGAGCATTTTTTTCGAGGGATACTTAACCGTTGGAGTCGAAAAAGGTAGGTGAAACCAATTTTTTTGGGAAAAAATTTTTTTGCTTCGATCTTGCCAAAAGCATTTTTTTCGAGGGATACTTAACCGTTGGAGTCGAAAAAAGTAGGCGAAACCAACTTTTTTCGGAAAAAATTGTGTTGCTTCAATCTTGCCAAAAGCATTTTTTTCGAGGGAAACTTAACCGTTGGAGTCGAAAAAAGTAGGCGAAACCAACTTTTTTCGGAAAAAATTTGTTTGCAAAGCATAGTTAGGTAATGTATGCAAAATGTATATTTACATGGTTTCGTCGACTAAAGGTAATACTAAAATTTTCAACACATAGCAAAATTTAAGATTGTTAAACTGAAAACTGATACTGAATGCAAACACTCTTTCGTGTGGAATTTATTTCTACCCAGATGAAATCGGGTTAATCAGCTAGTAGAATAAATAATACGCTAAATTCAAATATGAAAATAATCAGATAACTGCAAAACCCGTTTTGTGGAACTTTGCGATATTACACGATCGGACATCATTTTTATGTCAAACGCCCTGCCAGAGCTTACTTGGGCAGTAAAAGTCTGGAAAAATATTACAGATCAATTCCTCGTCTAACAATGGTAGACACAAGTAAGACAAACTGAACACATAAATTAGAAAGAGCGATTGTCAAATATTTTCCTTTTATCGTACGGAACACGGTTTCCCTCAAAATTCCTCTGCGCATACAAAGAAACTTCTAATTTTTGTGTGGGCTGAGGTCGGCTAAAATAAAATTTGGAAATTTTTCCAGCACTCGAACAGTTTTTCGAGCAGAATTGTTGGTTGGCTCCTGTATGTATGTAGGTAAAGCCCTGTATTCGTTTAGTACAGAACTCCACAACTGCACGCACGCGCTTTTTGTAACAGTTTTCTTGAGAAATTATATCATAATATGCATTATGGTGCCCGCGAGCTGTCAATTTTAGCCTGGTTGGTTTCCTGTTGTGTAAACTAGCCGAGTGTTCTTGCTGCCGAAAAGGTATACATCTTCGTTAGCTTAGGTTCCTGTAAATTTATGATTTTGGAACACGGGGTTTAATCGGTAATTGATCGGTAATTATTCAAGTACCGTCTCGAGACGGAAATGTTGCTGATGACTTGTGCTGTTAATTTGTCCCGTCGAAACTGGGGCACGCAATGGTAAGTTGATTATTCTCATGCACTCAACATCGAACGAAATTGCAAAGCGAGTGGCGTCTACGGAAAGTGTAAAAAAATAGGTTGGGCGGTTAACGTGTTAACCCCGGCATTACAGTGAGCGTGGCTTGAATAGAATTCATCAATTTGACTTGTAGCAGTAGAAGCGATTGCGTTGAAAGTGTGTGCTTTATTTGTTTGCAAATCATTCTTAACGTTTTTATTTTCCCTTCTTTTTCTAGGGCGTAATGTTCATGGGCGCCTAAGGAAGTGCCTTCTTTCTGATTCAGCCTTGTTGATTTTTACATATTCTGTGGATGTGTTGAAGTTTGGTTACATCATCAAGATCAAAAGGCGGAGGAATACGAAAACAGTAGTGTAAAGTGTGGTAAGTGTTATTAATAAGTCAGTTTCAGATTGCTGCTTTACAAGTTCTTAAAATTAAGCTTGATCAATCTACGCCTCAATCATTGCATTCAATACAGTTTATAATTGTATTCCGTACAGCTCAATGAAACCAGTACATGTAGTTTGTGATGAGTAATTTTGAAATTAATTTCGATAATGGTTCATTAAATAACCGTATTTTTTACTAATGTAGTGCTGTAAGCAGTGGCGTCTCGTGAGAAAATGAGATGGTTGTGCACCTTCAAAAAAAGTAATACCTTCTTAGATAAACCATATAACGTGGTTCATTAGAACCAGAACGACACGACACACGACGACGAATTTAGACAGGATGTAAAGTGAAAGAATAGTTTGAGGAACCTTGAATGATCAATTTAGTTCTGCAATCTTTAATTGCTACTAAATGAATCTACATGAAAAACGAGTTTAACAGCTCATCTACGATGTCCTGCTCAATGTTGATGTATAAATTGACTGGTAATTTCACGCTAAATAGAACAATTGCATGAACAATCTTTCGAATGAAAGTGTGTGCACCAGCAGTATTGCCCAGTCCAGCGTGCCTGCTTAGACATTTTTCAATTAACTTTAAATTGTTGGCTATATTTGCGTGTTTGTTTCTTCGATTTTATTCCAAAGTTTTATTTTCTTCCAAATTTACTTCACGAACGTCAATATCTACTCAATAAATACATCCGCGGTTCGTCAATGCCTGGGAATCAAATTCTTATTTGGCAAGTCAGACTCACTTCGGGTCCGGCCTGGGTACAATCTAATGTGCACAGGAAAGGCACCTATACATCGACAATTTCACATGGACGCATTCAACACATGTACGAAAGAACTAATGTGTACATATACGATTGGCTAGTGCACTGGCAGAAGTGCCCACTGCCCACCCGTAAACAAAACTGATCGACTTTCCAACTGGATTTTGACTCTTGCTAACAAGAAAACTAGCGTTTATTCATCGTTCGTAATGAGAATGGTATTATGAGACTGTTGTTAAGAGAACTGTTCTTATTTGATTAAAGATACTCGTTTGTAGCAGCGGTGCACCAGCAGAAGTGCCCAGCGCAACGTTGTTAAGCGTTAAGTAGATTTTGAACGCAACTATTGCGGGTGAAAATTACAATACCATAACTAAACAAATAATTTTGTGATTCTTTTTATAAATTCAAGACTGTGCAGTGCACAGGTTGCTCAGGTGGACGAGACGCCACTGGCTGTAAGCATGTTGATGATGATGATGAAGAGTACCACCTCTTACCCCAACACAGGTTTAAGAGTGGCGGAGTTATCATAAGATGTAATTTTTTTTTCTGTACTACTTTCGGTGACTTTTTGCAAAGCCACTCTTATCTGGTTGTATCCAACATTTAATGCATGGATAACATCCGCTCTAGTCGACCATCTAGCGTTCGAAAGATTTTTCAAAGATACAGACTGTTTATCACATGTTTGTAACTATTCGTTTAACATTTTCAATCTATCAGTTGAAACAGAAAAAAATTTAAAAAGCTTTTGAACGAATAAAAAGTAATGAACTGCTGTTGTACAATTTTCAACCGCGAAATTCCCAACTAAATTCAATGAATGGCTAGCGCAAGGAACATACATTGCAGTCGGATTACTTTGTGTTGCAAATGCAACGTGAGTGAGAAAAACAAAGGAATTCTTTAAGAATTTCGCTAGTGGAATAAACTAAAAAATTAGTCCTTTATTCGTATTGGATTTTTTCACACTAAGTCTGTCACGTCTGTGGCCCCCCTTTATATCCTTTTGCCCGTGAGTTCCACGGGCAAAATAATACGTTGGTACTCAGCCCGTTACGTTAAGCTGCTATCGTTACAGGGTTTCTACAAACCATTTGTAACATTCTCCCCGGCAGTACACACACACACCCCTGTGTTGTGTGCTACTTAGACAACCGCAGCTTAATGTTTACAAACAGGCCAGCATCCGAAATCTGGGTAAAATTCGTGCCGGTCACAATTGTCGCTAAATATTTGTCTGTTTAGGCTCCAGCCACAGCGACCCGATAATTGTGCTCGTCTGGTGGTTTGAGCGCACGGATCGGCGGCACATCGTTTGGTGGTTTTGGCCGACGTAATTCTCCATCCAGCAGGATCGCGATTCGTCTGCTGATCACGCCGAAAACCGCCAGGAAAGCAGCCGAAATCCGAATAAAACTACCAGGATTGGTAGCAACACTGCTCCGACCGCTCGCTCCGACGGGATGCATCTCGATGCTGCTACTAATTGCAGCCACTTCTTCGGCCATCGCGATCGTGGGTTGCCGTTGCTGCTCCGGCGAGCCAAGAACATTATCGGAAGCGTGAAATTGCAGCGTTGACGACGGGTCAAGCAGCGCAGGCGATTGTTCCTCCTGGACGGTCTCGAAAGGTAGCTGCCGACGCGCGTCCACAGCAGCGACGCGATTAACAAAGGCGAGTTTGTCAACCTCGTCATTCGTTGGTGCTACTGGATCGATCGGAATCGATAGAGAAGCCGATGATGCCCGCACCTCGCCCCCATGGCAGTCCCCGTCCGGCTCAGCTCCAATGGTGCTATCCGCAATGCCAGGTGCGATATCGATCGCAGTGAAGTGCTCCCGTTGTATCGGATGCTCGGTAACATGCACCGGTTGGGACACGATCGATGGCCCCGGAGTATTGTCGGAGGGTTCCGACCTTTCCTTACCCACTGCCACAAACGAAAGCGCCGCTGAAGCA
Organism: Anopheles coustani; assembly: GCF_943734705.1. Lineage (NCBI taxonomy): Eukaryota > Metazoa > Arthropoda > Insecta > Diptera > Culicidae > Anopheles > Anopheles coustani. Next base: position 360,084 of record NW_026525417.1, on the reverse strand, counting down.
AGTGTAGCTGGTGTGGATGCTGCTGCTGCCGGCGTTACACGGGACACGTCGAACAATACAGGTGGTTTACGCTGCGGGCTCTCGCTAAACACAAGCGCGGTATCGTTCTGTTTTTGTGCCGTTACGGTGCGCATCGGTGGTAGGAAAGAACGATTACTTTCCCTTTCTTTCTCCAGGACATTATCCGGCATCGCAATCGTTGCGCTCTGGCAGCCTTCCGCATTCAACTCCGTCCTGCCGTACCGCAATTTTAAGTGTTCAATCGCAAGATGAACCGTCGCGGGAAAAATTAACGACATGTCAACCATTTTACGCGCCTTTCCTTGGAGAGCTTCTCTCAGGCGCTGGAGGTTTTCGATGTCGCAGAAGCCACACAGTTTCGTCGACCTTTCGTAGGCTTCGATAAACCTCGGCCACTGTTTCGGCGACCCCGAAAACACCGGCAATCTCCAATCCGTCACCTTACGTGCGCGTATTTGCTCCTCCGTGAATGGAGCATAAGTTGGACGAACTGCTTCCAAAGGTGTTTTAGTGTTCCGTGGATCGTATTCAGTGCCGTTTGCCGTGTAGTGTCGTGATGTGTGTGAATATGTAGTGTAGAGTTCATTTGCACTTGAAGTGCTGTGTTTCGTGGTGTGCGAAAAATGGCGCTCCGCTTGCGCCAGCGCGTCCGTTTCGCGTTGCCACTGTGTATGCATCGCTCGCTCCCTTGCGATGCGTTCCTTCATGTCGAGCTCGAGTTTCCTTTTTTCGAGCTCTATTTCGGCAAGCTCAACTTGTCTTAATCTAAGCTGATAGCTTTGCTCCAGCTCGTGCTCCCTGTAGTAAGAAGGGTTTGGTGGTCGGCTCGATTCAATCGAGCTCGAGGATGCGCTTCGGTGGTGCCATCCAGGCGGCTCCCAGCGGGCATCTTGACTCGACCTTTGGCACGGCTGGCCCAGTGCATGCTCGTAGCGTAGTGGCTCCGTTTGCGTAGGATACGACCATCCGGGGCTCCCCGGCGTGTAGAAATCACATCTTGCCGGCTGCCCAGAAAACCATTCGCCTTGAAGTGATGTGATTGACCGTCCCCGATTCGGGTATTCCGGCATAGCGCGTCTTGCGCCGACGCCATCGCGTACGCTGCCGATGAATCCCGCCAAATATTGTTGGGTCATTTCACGAGTGTCCGGTTACTTTCTTTTCACTTCATTTCGCGAACGCGTACTTTTGTCGAAATCAATCGCGAAGCACTTTTTACTGAGAATGACTTTACTAATGTACTGTACTAATTTTTTAGAATGTTGCAAATGCAACGTGAGTGAGAAAAACAAAGGAATTCTTTAAGAATTTCGCTAGTGGAATAAACTAAAAAATTAGTCCTTTATTCGTATTGGATTTTTTCACACTAAGTCTGTCACGTCTGTGGCCCCCCTTTATATCCCCCGCGAAGCGAAGTTGCATCGCACGAAGGCTTAAGATAGGCTTAAGATTTGATTGACGGAAGTTAAAATCTTAAGCCTAGCCGTTACACAAATTGAGTGACCGTGAGCGACTTTGAGAGTTCTGAGCGCCATATTGCATTCCTATCCCCCATTTTGCGATTGTCTTAACCCCCGAAATGTCATCAATTAAATAAACACAAATATAATCATATTTTGTTCATTATATTTATATTATATACACACGTTAAAATTATTTAATTACCTACTACCTATGCATTAAAGGCTTTTCCAGCCATGCACACATCATCCGTTCGCACTACATATCAAAATCAAGCCCCTGTTGTTACCCTGCAAATCCGATTCCGGCACTTCGGAGTAGCTATTCCACATGGTTGAACGAAAGTATTGGTGGCGACGCGGTGAATCTGAAATTAATACCAAAATCAATTTAACGAAGCAATCAAAATCCTAAGGAGGATTTGCATCTCACCTGACTGAGGTACTGCTAAGCCGTATGTTTCCGTATGCCTCCATCCGGATGCCAGTTTTCCGTTTCAACATTCGTGGAAGAATATGGCAAACTTGTTGAATAACATTTGGACAGATGAAATATTATATGTTGAATTACCTATTGTGTTCCCCGATTGGATTCCTGATGAAAATCTTAGGAAACTAAGGTGGCTGGAGCATATTACCAGAAGGCTTACCCAGCCAGAGGAGGGTCACCGTAACGGACGAAGGACGGAGCAAGGCGACTATGGTGGCCATCTCTAGCCGGATGATCGGTGTCCCGATATCTGTTGAGATCTTTTTCGCCACCAAATAAGAAATTTTGGATATTTTCCTGTATTTTCGCACAACACAATTGCTCGCCACAAACAGAACATGTAGGAGCTGTCAAGCACAAAGATATTAATAAAATCAGGTTAAACAACTGTGGCTGGGTTTGACATCTTGTGGGTTTGGTTACAACGTTGATGTTGTCAAATTGGTTATTAATTTTCAAACAAAAAGATAAATTGTACATAAACGCATAATGTATTATTTTAATAATCACTAATATACTGCGTGTGTGTTTAAATACTGCAAATTACAGTAACAAATAACAGACCAAGCTATAACAAATTTTTGAGATGAAAGGATGTTTTTCTCAATGTGACCCGACTGTCATTTTCTTTGCATATTATTTGCATTTCTTGGAGGACCTTCAAGACATAAAGCATATTGGTCAATAGTTCAGCTTACATTTTAACGTGCACCGTTGATCGTTGATTGTCTGCAAGAATACGTAAGTAAAAATAATAAATTAAAAATGCCTTGGTTATTGAAGTTTATGGTTGTTTCTACTAATAGGACATGGAACCAAAGGAAATCCTGGAGGAGTTGCGGCTCGTTCGAGCTGCAACCACTGCAAACTTGCAGGAAACTGCCAGAGTTTCAACGCTGGCGGCCGGGATGGCCGTTACATTAGATGAGGTTGTGGAGGCGGTAAATGCCTTGACTGACGCAGCAAATATTAATCGGGAATCGAATACTGGAGAGGAAACGATTATTGAGCGTCCGGCGTTTCACCCCTCGGCTGTTACTAACATTCGAGAGCTGAACAATTTGGAGACCAGCCTTGCTAGCCAAAACAATACGGAGGCTTTAGTCAACTGGCTAGCTTCGAGGCTATCAGCAGGAAGGTTGCAAAAAATGCACGAAGCCTTCTATTTGGTTTTTAGTCGAGGGTTTCTGGTGCAATGCAGTTGGACGGGACGTGCACGAGATGGAACAGAGAAATTTGCTCTAGTAGCGTTTGAACATGTTTTTTCTGCTATTAGACAAGCAGTAAAAGTTACCGAGGATGAAATAGAAACTTTCGTAAAGAAAAAGCTAAAAAATGCTAAAAGCGCTGCCTTAACAAAAGGCATTAATAAAAGTGCAATCCATAATAAGCACACCCGAATAAATAAAATGTAAGGATTAAATAATAAACATAACATGCATTAAATTGCATGGTTCAAAGAATCAATGAAATGAGTTGATGATATATTTGAATACGACATGAATTATTTCTTGCTTTTATAATATATTTGAACACGATATAACACATGAATTGATCCTAGACTAACTAGCTTGATTCATACTGTAGAAGGAGAAGAAGTCTGTTGAAAAGTATGCAGCAAAGGAAATAATGTTATTAAATCTGGCTGAGGAGGTACTCTGATGGGAAGCTGTAGTAAGGAACGGGATGCTTTGAAAATGGGAACAAGCTTACATTTGACTGACGTGCAAGGCACTTCTACTCTAACAGTAGGAACATTAAGTTTGACTTTGAAAATGTAAAGTTCAGCAGACGATAGATTTATGTCCGCTAATACATTATCGGCATCGGGTACTACATTGAAAAGTTTCTCGCAATATGATATTAGATCTCCAATGATAACATACGAATTTGGAGAACTTTTTTTCACTCCCACAAATTTTACAATGCTTTTTTCTGTTGTTAGAAACCATCGGTTTTGAAAACTTTTGCTGAGAGAAAAGTCCTCCCTAAGGAAGAAACGTCCATTTGATTTTAGTCGCGGATAATTTCTTACGATGAGGGTATCTGCCTTTATAATATTACTGCGCTCGATCAGTCGGCCAGCTACTTGTTCAACAATTTTCGTGCCTGATTTGACACATTGTTTTACGAATCTTAAATTATTTTCAAATTCGTAAGCGGAAAAACTATCCAGGGGACCAAATTTTAAAATTTCCTCTGCCACGTGTTGGAGGCTGTGGACATTGCTGATTAAATTGCAGCGGCCATAATATTTTCCGAAATGCCTAACAAACTCATTAATCATTTTTCTTGCAAGGGGCCATAAATGTTCATGTTCTTTAGACGAATAAATTGTAATAGAACAAAAATAAAATAAAAAATGATTGTAAGAGCCAACCTGGTTAAAACAATCGCCTAGTATAACTAAACTTAAATAATGGAGGAATGTTCGATACTCCGTGGCCTTCCACAAAGGCACTTCATTAAGATCACGAATTCTTCGCGGTATTTCGAATGGAAGTCGCATTTTCACCATGAAAGCAGAAATAGCTTTTTGCTGTCTTGGGTATAAATGATTGAAATTTTCGAACAAGTTGTTCAATATCCCGCTCAAAATTTTTTGGGTCACCCCCTCATCCACTAAATGCATCCTATCGGCAACAGGAACACCTTCGACCATATCAAAACCAGCGATGTCCTCTAGAGGAGAACGCCATTCTTTATGATGGAGTCTGTCCACTCTTTGTCGAAATCCAGCGTCGGTGCGTGGTTCTGCGTTAACCGACTCAAATATAGTTTTTCTACAGCCGGGTGCAATTTCTAGCGTGGTGCCAACACATGTACATTTCAAGCATCCATGTTTGGCATTGAAATTCATGGTAGCTGAAAATGTAAGCCAAAATAATTAATACATTTTATGTTGTATAAATGTGTCCATAGTATTGGCTACATGGTATACCTTTCAAAGTGGCCCGCATAGGTGAATCGGCTATAAATGCTCGGAGGGAAAACGGAAACAATTTGTCGCCAATCATCAACCCTCTTTGCTGTAGATCATTTATTTCCTCCACCAATGGTCTTCAAAATTCCTCCATACTTCCTGGTTTACTGGATCCACCGAAAGTACCCACAATCAATGCAGGATGTTTGGCCAGCTCTACCACTCTTAACTGTATTGGCCAAAGCTGCTTACGGGAACTTCTAAACAGAGGTAGTCCGTCTATCGAAATATCCACTGTCAATTTTGGCACTTCTGGAACAACATTTCTAAAATGTATAAGATATAATATAGGTTATGTACGATTGTTTATACATCCAATCTACTTGCTATTAAAAATACTTACTGAAAATATTTTGTCTTTACTTTCTCAATGCCGTGATACCACAAGTAGCCACCTTGAATCGGTTTTATTTCCGAACCAACATTGGTGGGCGTTTTAAGCAACGTTCGTTTTGTTTTGGGTACCTTGGCTTTGAAGTATTTTCTTAGGAATGTAAGAAAACCTTCGGTTAAAAACGAGAGGCACGGCCTAGAATTACTAGATGCACAAGCGCATCTTTCATTTCCAAATTTTGCATGAAGCTGTAAGCATCATTAGGTTTCTCGGACGGCTCATACACCTCCTCGTCTTCTATATCTGTAGCACTTCCTGCAGCAAGCAGATATTCTATGTTTGCTGGTGTAATTTCTGAAAATGAAGACAAAAGATATGTCGAATATCGTGTTGATTTTAATAAGTTTACTACTAAAACCGATCATTTATGAAGAAATATATAAATTAATAAACTTACCCACTCCCTGATTTGGCCAAACAGAAGTTGAAACCGTTTCTAGCGTGATGTTCATGGCATCAACGTTTCTTCCAGCTTCTTCCATCAACCGGGCTCGCTTCTTATAAAAATTTCCTGTTTGCTTCGAACGCTTCGACATGATCAATTTCTCTACAATAAACAATGAAGTTTTTATACACAATAAACAAATTTCTATCATAACGCTCAAAACGTACCAGTCTATCAAAACACTTGTGAATTCAACTTGACCCCACCAAATTGTGCTGTCAGAAGCTCACTCCGTAAAATGACAAGTCCGTTTGTGGACGCAATATGAAAAGTGAGAGGAAGATGTGGGGATGGAGGAGTGAAACATACAGTAAGTCGCGTGATGGGTTGCGTTTCTAGGGCCGAGGGGTAAACTACACTGCGGAAGCTTGAGGAGGAGGGTGAAAAATGAGTGCCGTGAGCGACTTTGTTCTGCCGGGTCCTTTTGCCCGTGAGTTCCACGGGCAAAATAATACGTTGGTACTCAGCCCGTTACGTTAAGCTGCTATCGTTACAGGGTTTCTACAAACCATTTGTAACACTTTGTTTGATGAGCGCCTGCTATCCTTTATACTTCCCTGACATGTTTGCCGCATTGTCATATGCTTGGCCACGATAATTTTGTTTATCTAATCCAAGTTTTTCCAATATGTTTAACACTTCTTTCTCTTATTATGATCCATGGTGTTTAACAATAAGAATAAATTCTATGAATCTTTCTGATATTGTTCCTGATTCCGTTACATACCTTTTGACGAATGTAAATTGATCTATTTGGGAAATGTCAGGTGAAGAATCTAAAATTATGCTGTAGTAAGAAGCTGCTTTAATTTCTTTGACAATTTCTATCCGTATTTGTTTGCTTCAATCTTGCCAAAAGCATTTTTTTCGAGGGATACTTAACCGTTGGAGTCGAAAAAAGTAAGCGAAACCAACTTTTTTCGGAAAAATGTTTTTTGCTTCAATCTTGCCAAAAGCATTTTTTTCGAGGGATACTTAACCGTTGGAGTCGAAAAAAGAAGGCGAAACCAACTTTTTTGGGAAAAAAGTTTTTTGCTTCAATCTTGCCAAAAGCATTTTTTTCGAGGGATACTTAACCGTTGGAGTCGAAAAAAGTATTCGAAACCAACTTTTTTCGGAAAAAATTTTTTTGCTTCAATCTTGCCAAAAGCATTTTTTTCGAGGGATACTTAACCGTTGGAGCCGAAAAAAGTAGGCGAAACCAACTTTTTTAGGAAAATTTTTTTTTGCTTCAATCTTGCCAAGAGCATTTTTTTCGAGGGATACTTAACCGTTGGAGTCGAAAAAGGTAGGCGAAACCAACTTTTTTGGGAAAAAATTTTTTTGCTTCGATCTTGCCAAAAGCATTTTTTTCGAGGGATACTTAACCGTTGAAGTCGAAAAAAGTAGGCGAAACCAACTTTTTTCGGAAAAAATTGTGTTGCTTCAATCTTGCCAAAAGCATTTTTTTCGAGGGAAACTTAACCGTTGGAGTCGAAAAAAGTAGGCGAAACCAACTTTTTTCGGAAAAAATTTGTTTGCAAAGCATAGTTAGGTAATGTATGCAAAATGTATATTTACATGGTTTCGTCGACTAAAGGTAATACTAAAATTTTCAACACATAGCAAAATTTAAGATTGTTAAACTGAAAACTGATACTGAATGCAAACACTCTTTCGTGTGGAATTTATTTCTACCCGGATGAAATCGGGTTAATCAGCTAGTAGAATAAATAATACGCTAAATTCAAATATGAAAATAATCAGATAACTGCAAAACCCGTTTTGTGGAACTTTGCGATATTACACGATCGGACATCATTTTTATGTCAAACGCCCTGCCAGAGCTTACTTGGGCAGTAAAAGTCTGGAAAAATATTACAGATCAATTCCTCGTCTAACAATGGTAGACACAAGTAAGACAAACTGAACACATAAATTAGAAAGAGCGATTGTCAAATATTTTCCTTTTATCGTACGGAACACGGTTTCCCTCAAAATTTCTCTGCGCATACAAAGAAACTTCTAATTTTTGTGTGGGCTGAGGTCGGCTAAAATAAAATTTGGAAATTTTTCCAGCACTCGAACAGTTTTTCGAGCAGAATTGTTGGTTGGCTCCTGTATGTATGTAGGTAAAGCCCTGTATTCGTTTAGTACAGAACTCCACAACTGCACGCACGCGCTTTTTGTAACAGTTTTCTTGAGAAATTATATCATAATATGCATTATGGTGCCCGCGAGCTGTCAATTTTAGCCTGGTTGGTTTCCTGTTGTGTAAACTAGCCGAGTGTTCTTGCTGCCGAAAAGGTATACATCTTCGTTAGCTTAGGTTCCTGTAAATTTATGATTTTGGAACACGGGGTTTAATCGGTAATTGATCGGTAATTATTCAAGTACCGTCTCGAGACGGAAATGTTGCTGATGACTTGTGCTGTTAATTTGTCCCGTCGAAACTGGGGCACGCAATGGTAAGTTGATTATTCTCATGCACTCAACATCGAACGAAATTGCAAAGCGAGTGGCGTCTACGGAAAGTGTAAAAAAATAGGTTGGGCGGTTAACGTGTTAACCCCGGCATTACAGTGAGCGTGGCTTGAATAGAATTCATCAATTTGACTTGTAGCAGTAGAAGCGATTGCGTTGAAAGTGTGTGCTTTATTTGTTTGCAAATCATTCTTAACGTTTTTATTTTCCCTTCTTTTTCTAGGGCGTAATGTTCATGGGCGCCTAAGGAAGTGCCTTCTTTCTGATTCAGCCTTGTTGATTTTTACATATTCTGTGGATGTGTTGAAGTTTGGTTACATCATCAAGATCAAAAGGCGGAGGAATACGAAAACAGTAGTGTAAAGTGTGGTAAGTGTTATTAATAAGTCAGTTTCAGATTGCTGCTTTACAAGTTCTTAAAATTAAGCTTGATCAATCTACGCCTCAATCATTGCATTCAATACAGTTTATAATTGTATTCCGTACAGCTCAATGAAACCAGTACATGTAGTTTGTGATGAGTAATTTTGAAATTAATTTCGATAATGGTTCATTAAATAACCGTATTTTTTACTAATGTAGTGCTGTAAGCAGTGGCGTCTCGTGAGAAAATGAGATGGTTGTGCACCTTCAAAAAAAGTAATACCTTCTTAGATAAACCATATAACGTGGTTCATTAGAACCAGAACGACACGACACACGACGACGAATTTAGACAGGATGTAAAGTGAAAGAATAGTTTGAGGAACCTTGAATGATCAATTTAGTTCTGCAATCTTTAATTGCTACTAAATGAATCTACATGAAAAACGAGTTTAACAGCTCATCTACGATGTCCTGCTCAATGTTGATGTATAAATTGACTGGTAATTTCACGCTAAATAGAACAATTGCATGAACAATCTTTCGAATGAAAGTGTGTGCACCAGCAGTATTGCCCAGTCCAGCGTGCCTGCTTAGACATTTTTCAATTAACTTTAAATTGTTGGCTATATTTGCGTGTTTGTTTCTTCGATTTTATTCCAAAGTTTTATTTTCTTCCAAATTTACTTCACGAACGTCAATATCTACTCAATAAATACATCCGCGGTTCGTCAATGCCTGGGAATCAAATTCTTATTTGGCAAGTCAGACTCACTTCGGGTCCGGCCTGGGTACAATCTAATGTGCACAGGAAAGGCACCTATACATCGACAATTTCACATGGACGCATTCAACACATGTACGAAAGAACTAATGTGTACATATACGATTGGCTAGTGCACTGGCAGAAGTGCCCACTGCCCACCCGTAAACAAAACTGATCGACTTTCCAACTGGATTTTGACTCTTGCTAACAAGAAAACTAGCGTTTATTCATCGTTCGTAATGAGAATGGTATTATGAGACTGTTGTTAAGAGAACTGTTCTTATTTGATTAAAGATACTCGTTTGTAGCAGCGGTGCACCAGCAGAAGTGCCCAGCGCAACGTTGTTAAGCGTTAAGTAGATTTTGAACGCAACTATTGCGGGTGAAAATTACAATACCATAACTAAACAAATAATTTTGTGATTCTTTTTATAAATTCAAGACTGTGCAGTGCACAGGTTGCTCAGGTGGACGAGACGCCACTGGCTGTAAGCATGTTGATGATGATGATGAAGAGTACCACCTCTTACCCCAACACAGGTTTAAGAGTGGCGGAGTTATCATAAGATGTAATTTTTTTTTCTGTACTACTTTCGGTGACTTTTTGCAAAGCCACTCTTATCTGGTTGTATCCAACATTTAATGCATGGATAACATCCGCTCTAGTCGACCATCTAGCGTTCGAAAGATTTTTCAAAGATACAGACTGTTTATCACATGTTTGTAACTATTCGTTTAACATTTTCAATCTATCAGTTGAAACAGAAAAAAATTTAAAAAGCTTTTGAACGAATAAAAAGTAATGAACTGCTGTTGTACAATTTTCAACCGCGAAATTCCCAACTAAATTCAATGAATGGCTAGCGCAAGGAACATACATTGCAGTCGGATTACTTTGTGTTGCAAATGCAACGTGAGTGAGAAAAACAAAGGAATTCTTTAAGAATTTCGCTAGTGGAATAAACTAAAAAATTAGTCCTTTATTCGTATTGGATTTTTTCACACTAAGTCTGTCACGTCTGTGGCCCCCCTTTATATCCTTTTGCCCGTGAGTTCCACGGGCAAAATAATACGTTGGTACTCAGCCCGTTACGTTAAGCTGCTATCGTTACAGGGTTTCTACAAACCATTTGTAACATTCTCCCCGGCAGTACACACACACACCCCTGTGTTGTGTGCTACTTAGACAACCGCAGCTTAATGTTTACAAACAGGCCAGCATCCGAAATCTGGGTAAAATTCGTGCCGGTCACAATTGTCGCTAAATATTTGTCTGTTTAGGCTCCAGCCACAGCGACCCGATAATTGTGCTCGTCTGGTGGTTTGAGCGCACGGATCGGCGGCACATCGTTTGGTGGTTTTGGCCGACGTAATTCTCCATCCAGCAGGATCGCGATTCGTCTGCTGATCACGCCGAAAACCGCCAGGAAAGCAGCCGAAATCCGAATAAAACTACCAGGATTGGTAGCAACACTGCTCCGACCGCTCGCTCCGACGGGATGCATCTCGATGCTGCTACTAATTGCAGCCACTTCTTCGGCCATCGCGATCGTGGGTTGCCGTTGCTGCTCCGGCGAGCCAAGAACATTATCGGAAGCGTGAAATTGCAGCGTTGACGACGGGTCAAGCAGCGCAGGCGATTGTTCCTCCTGGACGGTCTCGAAAGGTAGCTGCCGACGCGCGTCCACAGCAGCGACGCGATTAACAAAGGCGAGTTTGTCAACCTCGTCATTCGTTGGTGCTACTGGATCGATCGGAATCGATAGAGAAGCCGATGATGCCCGCACCTCGCCCCCATGGCAGTCCCCGTCCGGCTCAGCTCCAATGGTGCTATCCGCAATGCCAGGTGCGATATCGATCGCAGTGAAGTGCTCCCGTTGTATCGGATGCTCGGTAACATGCACCGGTTGGGACACGATCGATGGCCCCGGAGTATTGTCGGAGGGTTCCGACCTTTCCTTACCCACTGCCACAAACGAAAGCGCCGCTGAAGCAAGTGTAGCTGGTGTGGATGCTGCTGCTGCCGGCGTTACACGGGACACGTCGAACAATACAGGTGGTTTACGCTGCGGGCTCTCGCTAAACACAAGCGCGGTATCGTTCTGTTTTTGTGCCGTTACGGTGCGCATCGGTGGTAGGAAAGAACGATTACTTTCCCTTTCTTTCTCCAGGACATTATCCGGCATCGCAATCGTTGCGCTCTGGCAGCCTTCCGCATTCAACTCCGTCCTGCCGTACCGCAATTTTAAGTGTTCAATCGCAAGATGAACCGTCGCGGGAAAAATTAACGACATGTCAACCATTTTACGCGCCTTTCCTTGGAGAGCTTCTCTCAGGCGCTGGAGGTTTTCGATGTCGCAGAAGCCACACAGTTTCGTCGACCTTTCGTAGGCTTCGATAAACCTCGGCCACTGTTTCGGCGACCCCGAAAACACCGGCAATCTCCAATCCGTCACCTTACGTGCGCGTATTTGCTCCTCCGTGAATGGAGCATAAGTTGGACGAACTGCTTCCAAAGGTGTTTTAGTGTTCCGTGGATCGTATTCAGTGCCGTTTGCCGTGTAGTGTCGTGATGTGTGTGAATATGTAGTGTAGAGTTCATTTGCACTTGAAGTGCTGTGTTTCGTGGTGTGCGAAAAATGGCGCTCCGCTTGCGCCAGCGCGTCCGTTTCGCGTTGCCACTGTGTATGCATCGCTCGCTCCCTTGCGATGCGTTCCTTCATGTCGAGCTCGAGTTTCCTTTTTTCGAGCTCTATTTCGGCAAGCTCAACTTGTCTTAATCTAAGCTGATAGCTTTGCTCCAGCTCGTGCTCCCTGTAGTAAGAAGGGTTTGGTGGTCGGCTCGATTCAATCGAGCTCGAGGATGCGCTTCGGTGGTGCCATCCAGGCGGCTCCCAGCGGGCATCTTGACTCGACCTTTGGCACGGCTGGCCCAGTGCATGCTCGTAGCGTAGTGGCTCCGTTTGCGTAGGATACGACCATCCGGGGCTCCCCGGCGTGTAGAAATCACATCTTGCCGGCTGCCCAGAAAACCATTCGCCTTGAAGTGATGTGATTGACCGTCCCCGATTCGGGTATTCCGGCATAGCGCGTCTTGCGCCGACGCCATCGCGTACGCTGCCGATGAATCCCGCCAAATATTGTTGGGTCATTTCACGAGTGTCCGGTTACTTTCTTTTCACTTCATTTCGCGAACGCGTACTTTTGTCGAAATCAATCGCGAAGCACTTTTTACTGAGAATGACTTTACTAATGTACTGTACTAATTTTTTAGAATGTTGCAAATGCAACGTGAGTGAGAAAAACAAAGGAATTCTTTAAGAATTTCGCTAGTGGAATAAACTAAAAAATTAGTCCTTTATTCGTATTGGATTTTTTCACACTAAGTCTGTCACGTCTGTGGCCCCCCTTTATATCCTTTTGCCCGTGAGTTCCACGGGCAAAATAATACGTTGGTACTCAGCCCGTTACGTTAAGCTGCTATCGTTACAGGGTTTCTACAAACCATTTGTAACACTTTGTTTGATGAGCGCCTGCTATCCTTTATACTTCCCTGACATGTTTGCCGCATTGTCATATGCTTGGCCACGACAATTTTGTTTATCTAATCCAAGTTTTTCCAATATGTTTAACACTTCTTTCTCTTATTATGATCCATGGTGTTTAACAATAAGAATAAATTCTATGAATCTTTCTGATATTGTTCCTGATTCCGTTACATACCTTTTGACGAATGTAAATTGATCTGTATGGGAAATGTCAGGTGAAGAATCTAAAATTATGCTGTAGTAAGAAGCTGCTTTAATTTCTTTGACAATTTCTATCCGTATACGATTTCCATTTATTTCTATGAACTCATCAACAACATTGATATGTGATAAGTACGTCACATTTCCCTTTCCACTAAAACCATATTGTTGTATATGCTTTAAAAATTCATCATATTATCTCAGGAAATCCAAACAGGTCAAAAAATTTCCCTTTCGATCTGAGTCTTGTTGTTCATTGTGCCCTCTAAATCCTAAACCAAGACGACCTAATAATTGTATGGTTTTAATTACTCTTTTTAACACTTTTCTCCAATAAATTTCATACTTTTCTTCTTGTTTTACCAAATTCGAATCTATTCTGTTTTTGCTAGAGGATCTATTGTATAAAATACACATGGATCTAATATATAAAAGTCACCGTTGTCTGTATATATATATAAATTAAATGAAAAAATAAATTTTCAAAACAAAAGTTTTTCCCTAAACGTACTAAAAAATAAAAAATAATGTATGTTAAATGACATATGTATTTATGTATCAGTTTTTCGTCTTTATCGTTATTCGCATTACATCGAGATCGCTCTCAGTTCGATCGCCATCTACGATGCTATGCGAATAACGACAAAAGCGTAAAACTGATACATAAATACATATGTCATTTAACATACATTATTTTTTATTTTTTAGTACGTTTAGGGAAAAACTTTTGTTTTGAAAATTTATTTTTTCATTTAATTTATTTTATACTTTTACGTATTACATGAACAGAGAAAACAGGATTGATTCTTTTATATGAAAACTAGCTCGAAGCCCCGGCGAAGCTCGGGGAGGAAAAATGTGACTAAAGTTTTTATTCTTGGTTCATTTTCTATGCTATATTTAGTTTGCTTACATACATATTAGTAGCAGTGATATCACGCGAAAATTTTCTTTCATCAATAGTCTAGGGGGCTAAGTGCATGGGTGTTGTTCCGGAGGATCGGAGTTCGAATCTAGGCTGAGAAAAACTTTTTTGTTGACGGTTGTGAAATATTTTTTCATGAATTTTTTAGATATTTAATGTAATTTTTCAAATCGGATAATAGTGCATGGGTGTTGTTCCGGAGGATCGGAGTTCAAATCTAGGCTAGGAAAAACTTTTTTGTTGTCGGTTGTAAAATTTTTTTTTCAGGATTGTTTTTAGATATTTAATGTTCTTTTTCAAATCCGATCATATTTTGATACATATTTTTCAAATTATCATAACCATTATTAAATTAAAAGTTTGGTGGTTCAATTTATTCACATATCCATATATACCTGTATTTTCGCTATGGTGTCCATTCGTACAACTGGTGTACTGGTAGTGGTGCTCGAGCCTTGTATCAGAAGTTTGGTGTTCGAATCCCGAGTGGGAAATCTTTTATAGTACGAAATAAAATTTTTCTTCAAAATCTACGTTTGCCATTCAAGTAGCAATATTTCCTCGCTATTTCTAACTTGTGCTATGGTTCCTCGGCAAGACTACGGCTTCGCTCTTGGTAAACCCGTGTTCGAGTCCCGTTTCCACTTAGAGTCAGATTGTAAAAAGCATGCTTCCGTGCACTGTAAAAATGTAGGGTTTATTGCCACATCTCATCACGGGACTTTGAAACTGAGATTTATAAAAATAAAGATTGTCATTAAGTTAGTTGAGTCGGAGTGTTATAATTTATCAAACTTAAGGAAGGAGTAGAAATCCACTGCCTGTTACTGCAGGATCTGGCGCAACTCGTTTTACTTTGCTGTGAAGAGGATCAGGATGTCCGAGTACCAATTATCAAGGAGTAAGAGTAGGACTGCATTCTGTTTTAACGTTTGCTATGAGCACTGAAGAAGTGCTCTCGTTCTACAGCACTGCTGTGAGAGAACACAACATGCGATCTCTCAATGTCACATAGCGCTCTCCCGGGAGTGCTGCTGAAGGAGACCAGCAAGCTATCTGTTCAAGTGGGCCAGAACGGGATCGCCAACGCACAGTCATAATCTGGGAGCGAAAAATGCGGGTATTGCTAGCACACTCTTTCATTATGGATCTCCTATCGTTTATTTCTGTCCGATTCATATTTTGCGACATCCGGGAAGGTGAATGCATAAAAACTTTTTAATATATATATGTATGTGCACGCATCACGCAAAATCTACCGGGCCGATCTACACCATACTTGGCAGAAAGGTAGCTAATTTTCCAGGATTGAATGATCTGAACTTCGTTTGTTGATATCTCCATTCCTCCCTACCCCTCCCGAACACCTACCCTCTAAAATTAATGAAAAACAATTTTAGTTCAACCATTACTGATTGGATTTTCATAAAAATTGATACACATGCTGCTTACGTAGGGACATAGCATGGGTTAAAATTTCATGTTTCTAGGGGAAGGGGAAAGGGGGGCTCTCATACTATCCCCTACCCCAAAAGTGGTAAAAATGCAATATGGGTATCAATTTTGAGTTATTTATGGTCTCAAAATCGAATGGCTTCACTCCTAATGTTCAATCTTACCTCAGATTCCCTCTACCGTCCTCCTCTTCAGTAAAACAATAGCAATGCTCAAAACGAAAAGCGTTAATCCTTATCCCATGTATGCGACGAAAAATCTACTAAGTCTACCTGTTCCAAACTTGGTTGGAGTGTAGCTAATTTTTTAATCCTGTCGAATGTCTTCCTTCCCTTTCCCCCTTCCGATCACCTATCCCTTGAAATGATGAAAAATAATAATAATTCAACAATTATGGAATGACGTTTTACAAAAATTGGTAAACCTACTATTTGAACATGTAGCTATCAGTTGATATAATTTCATCCATTTAGAAGAAGGGGTAAGGGGAGCACTCATCCTACCCCCTAGCTCAAAAATTGATAAAATACCATATGGGTAACATTTTCGTATCAGTTTAAGTGCTAAATCTTATACCACACTTCTTTTAGCTTAACACCGTGCATATCGTGGGGTGACAGTAGAAGTGTTCTTAAGCAACATGCAATTTCAATATTTTGGAAAAGTACTTAATGGGTATCAATTTCGTAGCATTTATGGTCTCTAAATCGAATGCCCTCACTCCCAATATGCAATCCCTTTGGGTTTTCCTCCTTTTCCTCTTCTACAAATAAACAATGTTGGCTTGACTCAAAAAGCGCGAAATTTTGATGACATACATACAATTGTACCTCGCAAAAATGTTTTGGTTTTTTGTGCACGAAACTAGATTTAAAGGCAGTAAATTTTGTTTTGTGAACTTAATTTTGCAGATGTGATCACCTTTCTTTACCTGTATCGAAAACATTCACGAAACATTATAAAATACATAAATATTTATTTATTAATAACATTATACATAAATAATATGTATCATAAAGCCTGTCTCATAGTAAATTGAGCCAAAGAAAGTGCGCTACTGTGGCGCCTCTAGTGGCGTCATCCAAAAACTAATATTTTTAGTAGTATTAGTAAATAGTAACAATCAAGTTGTGAAAGTTTCAGACCTGTACTATTGTTTTTCGCGAAATGCCGTATAATGAAAATCGAATGACCAAAAATAAATCCGCACAAATAACTGGAGCGCCGGTAGACAGATTGACAAGGCCTGGAATCCATAATAAAAGCAAAGAATAATTACAAGTATTTTTCTTTTGTACATTTATGCATAAAGTTTGTTATAAAAATTGATTTTTACTATTTACGTGTTCCCTGTTCTTATAAATTCACGTACTTTTTTTGCCGATTTTTCGACCTCTCATTTTCCACAGTTGTCTTGGAGTGGTACTGGGCCAATAAAATCACTTGGTACCAAACCCACATTTCCCAGAGTTTCGCCCCATCGAAAAACACTAGGCAATCACAAAACTTCGTCTTAGATTAAGTGGTGGAATAGTTAGAGAAGTTCTTGGCAAGAGGAAGTGAACGGAGGTTGCGAAAATGATGTCCCACTCCACGATACGGGCGCTAATGCACGAACCAAAAACAAAATACGTGAATTTAAAGAACTGTGAACACGTAAATAGTAAAAACTATTTTTATAACAAACTTTATGCATAACTGTACAAAAGAAAATTACTTATCATTTTTTTGTTTTTTTTTTTAATGGGTTCCCGGCCAATTCAATTTGCTCAGTTGCCTTGGTTCTATAGTATTTTGTGCGGATTTATTTTTGATCGACCAATTTCCATTATACGGCATTTCACGAAAAAAAATAGTACAGATCTGAAACATTCACAAAGCGATTGTTACTAGTTACTTATACTACTAAAAATTTTAATTTCCGGCTGGGGTCCCTAGAGGCGCCACAGTATCACGCTTTCTTTGGC